>NW_022639468.1:868736-873565 GCF_010583005.1 Odontomachus brunneus | reverse complement strand
CTCTCTCTCTCTCTCTCTCTCTCTCTCTCTCTCTCTCTCTCTCTCTCTCTCTCTCTCTCTCTCTGTATCTACTCTAATCTACTACTCCACTTTCTCACTTTCGTGTCGGAAGATCCGCGACATCGCGGTCGACGGCTGGCGAGCGACGGCGATGCAACGGTGTTTATTAACAATAATAACGAGAGGCGCGCATAATTCACGTGCACTCTCGCGATAACGTTAGAAATAGCTCGATGCGGTATCGTGCACACCGCACTCGGCTGCGCCTCGGGTCTGCGCGATGAGCGGCGACTTTGCCCAGTCGCACGTGAGACGAGCAGCTAGACGCACGTCCGCCGATCCCAATCCGTCGTTCGTGCATGAACACCGAGACAAGTGTGTAGCTGCTGGAACGAGCCGTCCATTTGCATTTCAATGCCCTCGTCGGTCCGAGCGATGCTCCGTTTCCCTTTCTCGGCGGTTGTAAGCGTCAGGCTTGAATCGCTCATTTAAGGCAGTCTCCGACTTCATCCGCGTAATATCTCCTTAAAACTTAGTATGCACATACGGAAGGCGCTAAAGTTAGTCGCTGTTAATCTTTGGAACGTCGGGACGATTACGAGGCGCGCGTTGGAACGTCAAGCGAGTTACGTGCCTCGAATGTCTGTAGGCGATAACGTCGCGGCGAAAAATTCACACGCGTAGTAAACACGTTCTTACCGTGTCACCGAAATTAAAAGGACCGACCAGAAATTTATCCCATGCTCATGACCAGACTGATCCCAATCAGTTATTTCGGGTATTGTGTAATGTAATGTTACTAATTATCAAATAAAATACCTTAACTTTACTTAAGATATTTAAAATATATTACCTTTACTTAAGATATTTAAAATATCAAAGATGTCTAAAATAGCAAATTAATAATCCTCATTATTAAATAAAAGTTTTAATGGTCACGTTACGTGACTTATCAAAACCTGATAATGTTATCTCATATACACAGAAAAACATACTGCATTCAAGTAAACATTACTGAAATTTCAAGTATTTCATAAATTTATATATCCGTAAATCTATTGTATTCGTTATTAACATCAAATATATTTATAAAAGCATTCTGAATCCTGGTAAGTTTGGTATTTTAATAAAAAATTATTAAACTCAAACGAAAATTCAGTTTGTACTCACCGCATAGAGACGGATCGACTTTTTCTTCGAGAATGTTTGTGGTATTCTTGTAAAGAGAGATAAGTTCTTCTTTTGAGTATATGAAAATGAGTTTATCTCAAATTCACGATGAATACATTTAAAGACTATTATCAAGAAAATATTGTTTGTTGAAGATAAACATTATTTAAAAGGAGAAAGGTAAACTGAATATAATCATTTTTCTTAACAGTATTATGATACTTTCTGATGTGTGCAAGAATTGATCGTCAACCTGATCAGGACCATGAGATAAATTTCTGGTCAGATTCTGGGGAGATTCTGCGAGTCGCGGTGTTACGTTTGCCCAAACTGTTCTCCGCATAAATCGGATCCATCGGCCATTAGATCGACAGTGTTCCGATGTAATTCACACAGAGACGAAATACGCGAAATTACCGTCATAATCCGAAACGACAGATGCTGACAGTGCAACACACACACATACACACACACACATACATACATACAAACGCGCGCGCGCGAAACTTCCAACGAGCTAATCGATTCCAGTTCGAACTACGGTCCGCAAATTCCGACCGTCTGTTTATGGAAGCGGTGATTACCGAATGAAATTACGTACACCTGTACGCACACGATTCAAGTGCACACATTGATGCATATACCTCCCTAGCTATCTACGTATCTACCTACTTCCCGTCCGAACTTCCTTTCCTTCGCGCGGACCTCGCGCGCTCGGCGCCGAGCCTGGTACCGAGAGGAACATCGATTTTCTGCCGAGCGATTCGATGTTCATATACCCGACTCTCCGCATGAGGATCGCGTAAACACGAGACGGCCACGCGCGCTGGTGTGTGCGCGCGCGCGCGCGTGTGCGTGCACGCGACACTGCCGGCGAGGCCTCGGGTAGACGAGGCGAGCGTCGCCGTGTACACTCTCGCACACAATCGCGCGGGTCCCCCTTTACACGACGGATGAGTTTAGATTGATATTGGCTGGCGAATGGATTTATCTAAAATTAGAGCCCCGTCCCGTCACACGGACTTATAGGACGTCGATTCTCGCGTACTCTGACGCACCCGCACAACGTCACGACGCTCCTCGTCGCCGCTAAAGTTAGCAGCGACTGCTTTTGTCGATACCGACGGCGGCGGCGGCGACGACGACGACAACGACGACACCGATGCGTTATCTAACTCTTCGGCGCGTATTGACGAACGATTTAAACCCGGTTTGCTCGCGGCGAGCGCGCGACGTCGTTCCGTTTCATCTGTCCGGGGCTCGAACGACTTTCCGATCGCCCATGTGATTGAACCTCGCGAATGATTAACGCCGACCGCGGCCACCCGCGCGTTGGCACCCTCATCGAAATCAGCTTCTGAAATTTTCGGGAAAACCGCGCGCGTGTGCTCACGCTCATTCGTCGATGCGCCGGAACTGTTCGGATTCCGACGCAAACAATAGACGGGAGTCTCACCTGTTCGGCCAATAATCGAGCGCAGCGACACGAGCGGTTCTTCCGTTGAATCTCGTGGCTCTCCTCGGAGACATTTCTCACGTAACGGGCGGGTGGACGATTAGATTTGGATCCGCAGTTTCCTAGATCTCTCGGCGATTTCGAGGGAGCATCACGCCCCTGAGGCAGATCACTCCCTCCAGCCGTCGACCTCTTCTGCCTACGAGCTTAGGCCAATTTCGACGTGTCGTGTCGAGAGAGGGTGGTTGGTCTGTGAAAGGATATCTCTCTCTCCCTCTCTCTTTTATTGTCTCACTCTCTCACACTCTCAATTTCTCTCTCTCTCTTTCTTCCATCATTCTCTCACAGTCTTTCCTTCTCTCTCTTTCTCTCTTTCTATTTCCCTTACCACGATATTACATGAGAAAGGTCGTGCTAGAAGAAAGGGGAGAGGGAGAAAGGGATGAAAGAGCCGGTGAGTTTGAGGATCATGTTGACAGTAGGAGGAGCGGATGCAAATGAGAGTCTCTCTCACTGGATGCTCGTACGGATTACAAGAGAAGTGTCGAGGATGGATCAATGACGAGGGGACGAAATCTCGAGAAAAAATCTGTTTATTTTTAATAAGACTTAGGTGAGAGTTCAATTTCACCACGGAAGAGAGGGTGGATTCGGTGAACACGCACCAGGATGGGCGAAAGAAAGGAAGAGAGAGAGAGAAGAGGTGAAACAGCGCCGTCCGCCGATTCTTGCTTAAATTACGGCGTACGTTTGCTTTTGCAGCAATTGCGAATGGCAGTCTTATAAAGTTTAATAGCCAGCAGCGCGTCGTAGTTCGCGTTCGATTAACCAGGCATCGCATGAATTTCAAAAGAAAGCATTGCGCTCCGTTGCAGTTTCAGTGTACTCTCGGTGCAAATGAGAGTTGGATGGAGTTGGCGGAATTCTAAACTAAAGTCACGTCCGCGGGCTCGTCGCCCCGGCTCGCAAACGCATTTATAAAATACAGACGTGACATTTATGATGAACTATGCGAGCTATTCCAAACATTCGCAATCACATTAGCGCTTCGATGAAACTATTTTTAACAATATTGCGCAGGCGCAACAAGAGCGCGACAGTTCGTTCTCTCCCTTGCTCGCACGGAAAGTTTACGTTTTAATGTTATTTCGCACGAAACGTTCTCGTTAGTGGTCGTTGGCGCGCAGCGACATTTATTAATTTGTTATTTATCAGCTTTAAATCGACGATTACTCGACATACGGACGTCGTGCATTGTTCCCTTTGTTCGCCATACCGCTTCTCATTCTTCGTTGAATATGTGGGATGATTAAACCTCAAAGGGACCAAAATTTTGAAAAAGAAATGAAAATTCTATTCTTCCGTCGTTGAATATCCGAGACGATTAATCTCCTTAGTGCTGACTTAAAATAACTGCGCGATTCTCCCCAGAATTTTTTTTAATGAGTCCATCTAAATTTCTCTTTCCTTTATTACCATTTTCTCTTAAAATTGTTGAGAAATGTGTAGAATAGAATACGAAATATATCTAATTTATATTTGTTATGAGTTAAAAAAATACAATAGTTTAAATAAATCAAGAGGAACTCAGGAAACATATCAAATTTGAGGAGCACTGCGCCGTTGTTCCACGTGTGCACTTTGCACGTGACATTTGACAACAAGTAATAGCGCCAAAATGTTTATACTTTCGGTATAGTGAATCGCGGGCAGCTTCAAGTGCGCTGCACGCGAGAACGTCGGCATGCACGACGGATTTCACGTGCAGGCAGTTCCACATTAACAAACTCTCTTTCCCGCTCTCTTGCGCGCGCGCGTGCGAATTTTACAGACCCATAAAATATATTGGTTTTCTTTATATCCGCTTGGTAGGTTCGTTAAGTGTAGCTATTTAACAATTTACGGTTAGCATTTCCCTGCCGGAAATGCTTCCCGGACGACGGAACCGCCACCGCCCTGGCTGGCGTGTAGTGGCCGCGAACGCGGCATTTATTTTCAGCAACCGAATATTCCGCGAAATTCAGCGAACGATTCCGAGCGAATAATCTACGACGGCGCGATTTACGGAGCTTCGTGACCGAGTTCTCCTCCCTAAACAGATCGATACTAGCGAATGGCGGCGACGTGAATTATTTTATTATCGGGCGGGCTCTCTCTCTCTCTCTCTCTCTCTCTCTCTCTCTCTCTCTCTCTCTCTCTCTCT
>NW_022639468.1:824943-867990 GCF_010583005.1 Odontomachus brunneus | reverse complement strand
TCTCTCTCTCTCTCTCTCTCTCTCTCTCTCTCTCTCTCTCTCTCTCTCTCTCTCTCTCTCTCTCTTTCGCTTTGTGACTGTTTTTCTATCGGAAAAATATACGTTAATGCACGGGGGAATAATGATTGGGTTATATGTATGCGCTGCTTCGACATCTCGGACGTACGACAACGTAAAAGTATTCGATAATTATTCGCCGGCACATTATTCAATTAGACGTTTTGCGCGCGTGTCTACGTGTAGGATCAGGTAAGGACTGTCGGGGATCACACGGGGTATGAGGAAAACGCAAGAAGAAGGCGAAGGAGAGGCAAAAATTCTACCTTTTAAGTCCTCCATTTTCCACCTTTACTGCGAGTCTATCCCTTCTCAACACGGTTTTTGTCTGAATATCCAGAGCTTTGCTGCCGCAGTCTCGCTCGTTTTCCGCTTTTTTCCCCCTTCTAACGACCGAACATAGCCTGGCCGTGACAAGTGTATCGACCGCCCTCGCCATCCCTCCCTCTCTTTCTCTTTCGCCTCTTACGCACTTCACACCGCCGAAAGAAATGCCGTTTAATGCGCGCGGTAACCCTGGAATCCCGTCGAAGGAGTTGCACCAATTTATCCGCAGCGGCTGTCGCGACACACTCAGCGCGAACAGATTTCTATCTATTCGCTACAAGAACATTTCTCAAAAAGTCAATATTCGTGGCCTCAAAGCGCCCAACTTAATTCGGGAATCTGAGAATAACATGTTTTTTTCCGGCCGTAACGGGTCCGCAAGCGACATTTCAAACGTGCAAATCGCGAGACGAAAACAACGAAGACTCCGGGCTCAGAAATTGAATCGAAACTATCAATTCGCGTGCACATTTTGCAGCTCCGAAACCCCCCGCATATATTCAGCGTTTATTTTCAGCGAGATTACTCGCTTCATAAATCAGGGTAACGTAGCCGATCGACTAGGGTCGATTACACTGTCGAGTGCCGATTATCCGTTCGCGATTCTATTCGCAATCCACACCCGATCGCACGAGGGGGGAGAAATCCGCGATCTTTTTTCGATTAAGTTTCCGTATAACCAGATTGCGAGGTCGAAGGGAGAGTCCAAGGATTTTCGCGCCCAAGTCTCTCCCTCTCCCATTGCCTCTCTCTCTCTCTCCTTTCGTCCTGTAGCGTCTCCACCCTTTTCTTTTCCTTTGCCCAAGACTCACCCCGACACCGTGGAACGCCGTCGTGCACCCTTGCCTTTGTGCTCGGCTACTTCCGCCAGTCTCGTACCTACCCTTCCTCTTCCTCCAGTCACGCGATCGCTCTTACGGGGATTTTCCAGACTGTAAATTGCAAAAGTTCTAATGCGACTCTCACGATATCACGTTCCTAAGCCCGGCCGTTGTTTCTTCTTGTTTCAGATCCTGAAGCGGCTTTCAGGATCCGACCCGGCGCGCTCTGAGGGTAAGTTTCAGTTAATAATACAGGAGTAATCAAGATTGACCTGTAAAGGTGATAATCGCTTTAACGTAGATTGAATTTGGGAATTGTTCGCAGCCCTTAACGGGCAATCGCAATTTTCGGCGTGTGTGCACACTCTGGCGAGTACGTGGCGCGATTGTGAAATTGCATATCTGTGTCATTCTGGATACACACAGATTGATTTCATATATAGGGGAAAACGCCCAACAGCCGGCACTCGTTACGGCGCTATAGTTTTCGGCACTTTTGCTCGTAGTTTATCAAATATTAAGGTGTGTGTAGGGACTTATACAGAATTTATTATCAAATAAAAAGCCCTCAGTATAATCAAACATAGACTGAATAAAAAGCCAATAATTGCCCACGCAAAATGTCGATTGCGAAACACGCTATATCTATAAATGAATCGCGAATTGGAGTATTGAACGTCTTGAAGCATCAACCAAACGTTTCGTCCCGCGCCTCTTCAGTGGAAATGTGAAAACTAAAAATAATACACCAAATATTACGTAACTACAGGCTTACCACCAATGTAGAATACCAGAATACCCCATGAGAACACTCATGCCATTTTTTAAATATGAAGTGTGTCCTCTCAATATTCATCATGGTAAGCTCATAGTCGCCTAACACATTATTTCTTCTTTCTATTCTCACTCTGAGGAGGATCAGAATGACGATCAAAACGTCTAGTTAATTTTTCGGGACTTGTTTCGGGATTTGTGAATACGGTATGTTTCGATTCACTTTGCGTGGGTTTGCGATTGTTTATTGTGTCATATATTTTTTGTTATTTCGTTATTTATTCAATTCTCATACAGTTCAATTTTTGATCAAATCCACGCAAAAGTGTCGAAAGCAGGCAGAGTACCGGCTGCTGGACGCTTTACCCTAGTATCCATTGTCCATTAGCAAATCCTCCGTTGAAACATTCGATCCGATCACGCTACATCGAAAGTAATCCCAAAATCGTGCTAGCTCCGACTCACGGCGCTATGTAAGTTTCAAGACCTCTAGGTATCCCGAGAACTCCCAAAACTTCGGCTCGGTTTAGGAATCACTCCGACCAGACAATCGGACCAAGCGTCGAGGGGTCCAGGTAATTTGTGGTTCAAAATATTCGCCGAGGACTCCGAGAAAACCGCGATTGTTCCCCTTCCCCGTGGCTCTGTTTGGCGGACGCGCCTCTCGTTCGTTCGCTCCGCGAGTACTCGGGCGTGTTTGAAATTTATCGAGGTAACAACAGGCAGCGCGATGGCACGGAGGGATCTCTGCCGCTCTCAGGGCCCTCGAAAAGTTCGCCGTTCTTGTAAAGTGCTCGAAACAATTCCGACGCGAGCCGACGTCGACGGCATCGCTTTTGTATCGAGAGCACCGGGACAGCGAAAGTTTTTGCATTCCCTTGTCACGCGGCGCGATTTATCCCGCGCTTGGAATATGCAACAACATTTATGCGTGACGTGTCTACGTGGCGCGGCGCAAAAATGCTCGTCCCGTTGTAACGCGCGAAGCTCGAAACGAAATTCGATGAAAATATTCCACGGCTATCCGAGGAACTCGACGCGTTGCGACGTTAAAGCAAACGGTTCCATTCCGATCGTCTCGCAACGCTAATTTCTCTCGTGATTATCGACGGGGCACATGGTGAAAATCCACACGTCGATTTGAATGGTAATAATGCAATTTTGCCAAGTTCACATATCGATTGCTAATTATTACTCAACACTTATTCTGTAGTAGCTTAAACTAACCGGCGCTATCACAAAGTGTCTACGGGATAAAATCAGGAGAGAGAGGTCTAAAGTGTTGAGGTCTCACGATAGCCTATATTTTCCGTAGAGTTCTAGAAAGTAACTATACATAAGTTCGACTAAAGGGTTTAGGAGTTTATAGGGAACACATACAGACAGAGACATTCTATTTTATATATATAAATAATCAGAGCTTGTATCGACATAAGTTTTTTACATTCTCTAATAACGATTTCAAATAATTTGTAGAGGTGCTATTATAGTGATGTATGATGTCTTAATGCAATAATAATTGTTAATTATTCCTTGTTAATTATACTTAATAACCTCATGATAAAGAAAGATATATCTTGAGTTCGCAAAATATAGAAATGCTGTCTTTATAGAACTTTGTAATTTTCAGTAAGCGATTTTCTCTTTATTAATGATCTTCAAGAAGAAATATAAATAATTCTCATGTTACTCTGTTTCCACTGTCATATTCTATCATAATCTACGAGCTTTGAAAGTTATGTGCGAAAAAAGCTCAGAGACGATAACGTCAATTTCGCGTAGACGCTGCTTTGTTACATGGACAGAGAGCAACAAAAATTTACATAACAAAGAGTTGATCGCTGTTATTTTTTGATCTGGAAAATCGTGATAATCTGAAATTATTATTGTTACACGGCTATTAATTGAAAGTTTATGTAAAGTGAAAACGATCTCCCATCGCACATAACACACACAATTTTGCATCACACTCGAGATAAGCATTCGTGTTCTGTGCGTGCGGCTGTCAATGAGACTGTGTCGATGAGTATTTTCGTGTTATAAATTGACTTGGGGAAAATATGCGAAGCTATTGCTTTCGCCAGTCTCCCTCCGCCCGCCCTTCCCTCAGATTCCGCTATCAGACGACGTCTATTAATATTTTTGCGAGGTCGTACCGTGAAATTTTGTCTAACAGTTCCTTTGATCGCACGGCGAGTCACGTAGCCGTGCTATTAATGCCCGCTCGCACCCAGGCGCGTATGCATATGCATACTAATCCTAATACCCGGTACTTCGCTGTCGGAGGATCGGCTCCGCGCGACGTTCCTCGCGTTCTGCGGATACTACGCGTGTGTAATTAAATCTGCTATTAATCGTACGTCCAATTAAGAGGCGAGAGTCGTCTGACTTGAAATCCCGACAGCGCGTCTGGATATAAACGAAGCGTAAACGTAGCGAAATTACAACGCTCACGGTATAAAAATTTTAGAGCGTTCTATTTGCCGAGGACGACGATGATGACGACAACGACCACGTCGGGGTGGCGGCGGCGGCGATGGCGGCGACATTATCGCGCGCAGCTGCCTGAATGGGGCAGCCTTTCTGAAAGATTCGCAAAATTACGTCCGTCGGCGCCGGCGTTGGCCCCCGCTAAGGATGAATAAATTAAGAAAGGAGCCATACTCGGCTTTTGGCGGGCAAAGTCTCGTGCGTGCTTAATTAAATTTAGCGCCGCGCTCTTGGCGCGGGCTCTCTCTCTCTCTCTCTCTTTCTCCTTCTCCTTTCGACCGTCGCGACTCTCCTCTTCGGCGCTCCTCCACGGCCCGCCGGAGCCGTAGAAAATAATATACACTCAGCGAGAGCAAATTATGCAAATGTTTGTTTACTTCTCGCGCTATGTACGCGGCAGCCGCGAGAGCGGCAGATGCCAAAGTTATGAAAGCTGAAAAATCGTATCTCGCCGGCGCGAATCGCTCGGGATGTAAAGCAGTGCCGTCGTATTTCGCGGTCGCGAATTCGAGTCCTGGCCCGTTTCGTTTCCGTACGATCGACATCGAATTATGACCGCGCCGGGGGCGACACTCGAGAACGCCTCGCCTCGGGATTCGCGCGACGACCCTTACTTCTCTCGACCGAAGTCGCCGTCCAACGAAGATAACACAGCGGGATGCGCTCTCTCTCTCTCTCTCTCTCTCTCTCTCTCTCTCTCTCTCTCTCTCTCGCTCTCTCTCTCGCTCGCTCTCTCTCTCTCTCTCTCTTTCACTCACTCGCGAGGAAGTGCCTCCGATCATTTTTATCGCCGTACGTCCGTCGCGGCGAAAGGAGAATAATATGTTTTTATGGTCCGCGAGTTTACTCAAAGTCGCTGTGGAACGCGATTCAATTCCGTCCTTTAATCACAGCCGATGGCGGACTGGTCTTGTCATAAAGCCGAGCGTCATCCCGAGACAAAACATAGTTTTCCTCCCGCTGCCGTGGGGGCTCGTTGATTTTAAAAGACAAACCCCAAGTCTCCCCGTCCGTGCGGCGGTGTGAGAGCAAACTCAACTTTGTAACGAGTTCTCTTTCCGCCCAAATTGGTGTAAATCGAAATGAAGTTATCAACGATAGCGAAATCATTTGTAGTTGGCTATGACTTTGAAGTGGTTCCCGAAATGATCAGAGCTTGAAATAATTAATCATGGCGCATACGCGTTTCCGGCGAATTATTACGTGCGTGGTCGAGGCGCAACGAAGGTTTATTTAAAATCATTCGAAAACATATTTAGCCCGGCACTCTCCGGGCACGCAGGCGCACGTGGCGGGAAATAAATATCTTCCGCAAAAATTCAGTTTTAAACGCGTGACGTTTGTCAAGTATCGATCAAATTAACGGTGGGGTATATCGCCTCTCATGGAAACGTCCGGCCGAACGTAATTAGCGCGGCGTGCAGAAAGGATACACCGATCTGCCGGCGAAAGCTGTGCATTTCCGTTTCATAAATCCGTAACTACAAAATTTCGGGTTTCATCCGCACGCGGCGCTCCACGTGCGGCTTCCGAGATACCAATCCCTCTCCTCCTCCTCCTTCTCATCCCCCGCGTCGCGTCGCGTCTTCTCACAGCTCCCATTACCTTATCTACGGAGAATGAACGCCGCCAGGGCAGGGGAAATATTAACGAAAGAACGTCCCTCGGGAAAACATTTCGCAAAATGATCCCGTACGTGGGACGAGCTGAAAAAGCCGTAAAAGAAAGCCGAGAAAACAGAAAAGGGCCGAGGTGGGGCGGAGGAGGAATCGCCCCGGGGCGCTCTCGGTAAGTCGTCACGCTCCTGGATGCCGCCCTTCCGCCCGATCAATATTGCGTTGGTGGGGCCGAAGCAGGGTGGTCTGCTGAGAGGGACGATAGGGGTTCGCGGTGCTGCGGGGTGGCTAAACGAGGCGAGGGGTAGCGTGAAGAGAGCGTCGTCGCGGTGGAAGCGGCGGTGTCGGCGGGCGCGGAGTTGATACCAGGGGGTTGCGAGGGGTTGCTGACGGCACGGGTAGGAGGGTGCGGCGGCAGTGGGGGGTTGTTTAGGTGGGGACGGTGGTGGAGAAGCCAACACTGTCATGGCGCTGCGCAGCATCGCCAGGCAAGCGGCACCTCGGTGTACTTCCTCGCGGCGCGCTACACGTTCTTCAGGGTTTCGCGATCGGCAGCGACGAGCGACCTGGTGAAATCGTGTCGCGTGTCCGCTCGTCGCGTCGTGTCCAGGTCTGACCGAGGGTCGTGTGAACGCGGTGCTCCACATATATACATACATACATACACATACATCCTCTTCGCGATCACTCTCCTTACTCTCTTTCTTTCTCTCTCTTCCTCTCCTTCTCTCTCTCCTTCTCTCTCTCTCTCTCTCTCTCTCTCTCTCTCTCTATCTCTCTTCGTATTCTCCGACACGGCCGACATCGACGGTAAGGAAGACCCGAAACTGAAAAACGCTGCAAGTCGCGCGCGTGCTTCGACAGTTGGGTGACACGCCACGGGAGTGACGTCTCCTCTGCTCGTTGAATGCGCGCGGTTTATCGACGCGCGGCCGGTGCTGTGTGTACGCGATCCGGACAGCAGTGACGCGAGTGACAGCAGCAGCGATTCACCGTGATCGTCGGCACGTCGTTGAAGGAGAGCGCGACACACGCTCGCTCGGCCGACTTGCCCGCGCCGCCATCGATCGCGAAGGTCGCGAGGCTGAAGGTCGTGAGTTTCGGGGATTCGTCATCCCCGGGATTATACGTCTACGCGTGTTCGCCGAGGCTCCTCGCCAAGAGTAACCACCCGCGACTTTGGCCGCGACGCCGTCCGAGAGCGCGCGCTCGCGCGTCTTCTTCTGTGAACCGCGTCGTGTCGCGTCGCGTCGACCTACAGACGAGCCGTTTCGCACAAAGGGTGCGAGCAGAGGGCTCGAGTCAGCCGCTGGTGCACGCACCAGGTGAATCGATGCCGCACGAAGGGTGGCGAAGAAGGAGGTGGTAGTGATAATCGCCAAGGGCGCTCGTGCACGATGTCGCGGCGCGGCCAGACACGTGACTGAGAGATAGCTGCGGCAACTGGAGGGATCCTTCTGGTGAGGACCTTCGCGGGTCCTCCACCGGGGAATCGACATCGGCGAAGATAGGCGGGGGTGATCTCCGCGGGTGGATCGAGCTGGAAGCGGCTGGGTTTCGTCGCGACGCGCTACCACGAGTAACAATGTCCTAGCGAAGGCAGGACCTTGTCTAGGCCGATCCCCCTCATCCTGCTCCACTTCTCTTCCACGAACCTTCACACACCCCGTCGGTCCCGGTCACCACGTATACCAAAAGTACAACCCGCCCGTCGTCG
This sequence comes from Odontomachus brunneus, assembly GCF_010583005.1. NCBI lineage: Eukaryota > Metazoa > Arthropoda > Insecta > Hymenoptera > Formicidae > Odontomachus > Odontomachus brunneus. The sequence goes on along the minus strand of NW_022639468.1, from coordinate 860,188 downwards.
TCGCGTTCCACCGTTACACGCGTGTTCACGCTGATACACACGTTATCGGGCGCGCGTACACGTACACATACACGGTACGGGTACATATGCATTAGACGGAGGAGAGAGAGGGAGAGGGTGAGAGAGAAACAGGGAAAGACAGACGTTCGTGTAAACGCGAGAGACGAGAGTAGGATAGGAAAGAGGTGACGTACACACACACACACAAATACACGCACGCACACATACACACGCGCGCACGCACATACACGTATATATACTTTCAACGGCTTCTTTTCTGCCTCTCTCATTCTTTAACGTCGCGGACGCGCGGCATCGTGCACACGCGCAGGCTGTCGGCATCATACACACGAGGACACAAACGTACAAACGTACACACGCGGATATAGACATCGGGTGGCACATACGCGGTGGCACACGGGCGCGAGCTTCCCGAATCCAGCCAAGTCCAAAGTCCTTAATCCCGTGGGGTGATCCTGGCCCCACCCGTACGCGAAGGAACCACACCCCAGCGCGAGAGAGTGAGAGAGGAGGAGGAATTCACGATCCGGATTTAGCAGACTCCTGGTAAGCTCCCGGCATCAGCAGTCGATTCTTTCTCCGCGTCTCTTCACGTTCCCTTCGTCGTTCTCTTCTTTGGTTCTCCTTCTTTTTTGTTTTCCTGTTTCTCCTCGCTCTTGGCGATGCGACTCCAAGAGTAACCTTGCTCGCGGATCCTCAGGGATAAGGTGGCCAAGAGGACAGAGGAGGATGGGCATTCTCGACTCGCGTCCCCCCGGCCTCCTGTCCCTCGCGCTATGCCGTCTAGCCCGCTAGTGCACATGGCCTCGTTCCATGCTGGATGCAGTTTGTAGCGCGGTTCGGTCGCGCAGGTTAGGTCCGTCTGCGACACGAAGGGCGAGCGAGAAAGGCAGCCATGTAGGATAGGTCGTGAATCGCGATGTATGTGCTCGATAGACGAGGCCCGAGCCCGCGAGCCCGCCACTTGCGGGTAATTAGTGCTAATTACGCGCGCGCGCGCACGAAAGTCGTCTGGCTGGACACGCTGATCCTCACAGACGATCTCTATGAGACTCGCGGTGTCTTTGATCGTGAAGCGCTCATGGGAAAACGGTAAAAGCCGAGATATCAATGTTTATACTTCGCAGGATCGGAGAGAGACAGAAAGAGAGAGAAAGAGAGACATTGCGGGCCAGCAGTGAGAAGTAGGAATTTAGGTAAAACGTGATTGCCGTGCTTGAAGAGACTCGATCCGAAACGATCGAGTTTGCAGCTCGCGGGTATGACTTTGTACAACTGCAGCGAGCGGAATTCAACTGTTTGAGTGTCACGTAGCGCGATTGCGCTGCTCCTGTCTTACTTGGAAAGTGTTCATCGCCGCAGTAGACGAGAAATGTTCTCCAAAAGGGCGCACTTTCAATGCGCTCAGATTGTCCGTGCAGAGCGCACACACACACATACACCGTCGCTTATAATTGTTATAACTCTCAAAGAGACTTGACTAAAGCTATATTCTGTCACATTCTCGTAATCTTTGTTACAACTTATTTGAAAAATAAAAGGCAACAAAAGCGCAATCACGCCGCTCGGCACTTTTCGAGTGTAGTCCGTAACTATTCGTAGGACTCAAGCGGTTGAGCAAACGGCGAGAACGACTACAGCATGACGATCGCATCGTTGGGCGGATATTAATTACGCCGATGGTGCTGGAATCCACGTATGCCGCTCGATGCAGACACGGAACGGAAAGTTGCGCTTGTTACGAGATTGCCATATCTGGCCCCGGCGAATTTAGCGGCGATGCGGATTCGAACGTGTGCGTGACACTTGGCGTGCAAAATTCTGCAGCTGGCAGTTGATGGAGGCGATTTTGGATTGATTTGCGTTTGCGGCGTTGTTGCGATCCAGCTGTAATTTCTGCCTGGCAGCGTTGCGTAACCGGTTTCTCCGGTCCGGGCCGCCGGTGAAAATCGTTCGCGCCGCGAATGAACACTTCGTCGAACTGCGAACGGGGTGTCTTGTTAATATCGAGCGCGCACGAAATCCGGGGAAAAAAATGTGCTTTTGCGAGAGAAGAATTGCGCAATAATGTTGCAACTGAAGTATAAATCGCCGGCGATATATCGCGGAGTTAAATAGATATTTCGTCGAAATGTTCCGCAATCCGTCCGTAGAAATATCGCGCGCGCGTAACTATATTAAATAGGCAGGGCATAATTTCTCGCAACGAGTTAACAGAAAAATAATCCAGTGGAGAAATTTGTATACCTGCGCAGCAGGTGTCGTGGACGGATTCTTGTCGGAGCAATGCACACACACACACACACATGGTCGGGCCGGACTGATACGCGCCGTCACGATATCGATATCATTTAATATCACTCGCTGCTCGGAAGGAAATAGTGTTTGAATAATGTATACATTTCGCGAAAACATATTTCATACGGACCGCTCTTTCCGCGGGAACGCTGAAAAATCGTGTAATACAAATAGACGCTTTAAAAACGATTTTCATTGAAATGAATTACGAGCGGGGTAACAAATATTGACAGGATAGTTACGTCGGAGGCGGACAAATTATTCTCCAGTCATCGACTTTGTAATCATTTTCATGCTTGGCTAGTCAATTTCCATTCTTCGCTGTTGAAAAACATTAATTAAAACTTTCTAAGCGCCGTTATCGTTGTCGATGGTCGGGCCGAGTTTACGCAAGATCCTGATGCCTCTCGATAGATCTGTCTCCCTTTCTCACTTCTCTCTCTCTCTCTCTCTCTCTCTCTCTCTCTCTCTCTCTCTCTTTCTTTCTCTCGGGAACTTTCGATCACGCGACTCTTGAATCACCCGCGCGTTTGAAAAAGTCCCGATCGATACACCGATCGGAATCGACGAAGCGGCACTGCAGCCTGTCTACGATTTTACCGTCGGCTTTGATGCAACTAACCCAGGAAATCTACGAAGGGCAGGTTTACGGCTCGTTGACCGTAGCCAATCACGCGCGCGTAGCAGGCTCGCCAGTCTGGAATATAATTTACAAACTCCGGGGGTAACCGCTCTGCAATAATTTATGTGCCGCCCGTCGATTTTTCTACCGTTCGGCTATTTACGGCCTCCATTAAATACAGCCCTCATCTCGGGCAATATCGGAGCGTGCAATGTTGCGAATCGACTGTATACCTGCTTCCATGCGCTCATATCGCGAGCTCTGTGTCGTGCCCGGTTCTGATTTCCTGATAGCTCCCTCACGACATGTCGCAAGGGCGGCAAGTTTCCAAGCCGCCGACGACGTGATTCGGTTAACTTAGCACCCGCCCCATTGAAAACCATATTCGCACCTATCGCGTAATTACGTGCCAATTAGTTGTCAATTAGTCACTGCAATCTCACATTTATTGCTCTTATTCGTTAGCGATTAATTTTAAAGTTGAAGGTGCTGAGACTAATGGTTCGCCAACAACCACGTTATTAAAAAATATATATAGAACACTTAAAATCAATACGCCAAAATTAATTGCTATTTACTTGTTCTAAAACATGGTAAACAAAAGAGCCAGAAATGCTCAGTGGTTCTGAAAAATAATACAACGTATATTCATAAAGAATGAGCGACCAAAAATGGAAAATCCAAAATAACATTGATCTCGATTCCTACTTGTTCGTTAGCAATTAATTTTAAAGTTGAAAGTGCTGAGACTAACGGTTCGTCAACAACTACGCCATTGAAAAACATATACAGAACACTTAAAAGCAATACGCCAAAATTAATTGCTATTTACCTGTTCTAAAATGATAAACCTGTGATAAACAAAAGAGCTAGAAATGCTCAATGGAAATAATAAAATGGTACAACGTGTACTCATAAAGAATAAGCGACCAAAAATGAAAAATCCAAAATAACATTCATCTCGATTCCAATATTACGGAGCAATGTTTCACAAAACGCGTATCAATGATTCTTTAAGTATATATTAAGGTTTATAAAATATTAATTATGAAATTGTGTTTCCTCTGAATAAGTTGAAAAATTGTCAGAAACATTACTACGTGTAGTAAAAGCTCCACAGCTGTAAAATGTATTTAAACAATTGTATGCTTACATAAGTTTCGTATCAAGATGATCCCTGAATGTCATTCAAATAAAAAATGCCTCACAGAGTATAAAATAAAAGTACCAGTGTCTGGAACATGTACCTAACTCTAGACATTCTTCTTGTTTTGTTTTTTAAATATGGATATTTTCATAGAATATATATACATGTATGTATTGAACATATATTACATATTCTGTATTGAAAGTTTAAATATTTAAAAATCAGGACTATAAGAATGTCCAGGGTTAGATAATATCTAGGCATTTTGGTACTTTGACTTTATCATGTTAGAATTTATGTGGCTCGCGTTGGAAACGTTTTCGTTATTAGTCAGCGGTTCATAAAAGGAAAAAGGAAGAACGTTTGATGTGCGGTAGATACGCGCAACTACGCCGGCAGCCGGAGTTTTTCTCATCGTGGGTCGAGATGACCGAGCATATTCGCGCTGGTCAAATTAATTTTCTGCCGATGTAAGCAGGTAAAAGCTCTCGCGTCGCGAACCCGAGCGGAAGAATCCCCGCGAGGCTCGTTCTCGCCAAAAATGAGTCAGTGTTGCGGGGAAACGATCAGTTAGACGAACATTAGTCTTCACTCGACAGCAGCCCGGTCGGCCCGCAAAACCTAAGTAGAATTAGGTTAAGGGGTTGGCGGAACGGGGGCTACGCGAAGGAGAGTGAGGAGGAAAGACTGGGGAAAGGCTGGGGAAGTTCAGCGATTTCTTGTAATTGAATCTGACCCTCGTCCAGTTATTGTTTCTGCCCATTTCGTACGTTGGCTTCGCCGCTGTGAGCCCGTACGCCATGCCAGGCGCAATAATTTTTGCGGAGCACGTAATCAGAAGTATCGGGAATCCGATAGGACTCTCGTGTCGTACCTTCGAGACGAAGGAGGTCGGAGAAATCACGATGGCGTTCGATGAGTTAACGATTAAATTTTTCGGAAAGACAAGACTTTCTTCTGCGAATATTACAATGCTGACACATAGCTATAAACCTGGTTTCCTGGCGACTAGTGGTATTTTTTCATAGTTTTAACTGCGAAGATTTCTCTTGGAATATAAAATCATAAATATCATAAAATTAAGATAAGAAACTTAAATACAATACCGGTTATATGAAGAACCAAGTTTTTCTAGAGCGCCAATGATTAAGAAAGATGTCAATAAGTGTATAGTTTACTCTCTGTATAGCCACATGTGTAGACATGCTATAATCTCACGAAATTTATAAAAATCACCTGCTGAACATACCCAGATAGACAAATGAAAAAAAATATATATGATACATAATATTTAGTTATGAGCAGCATAGTTGCATCACTCTAGTTATCTTTGTGTGATGCTAATGTGGTTGATAAAAATCAAATTACTTTGGTACATTAACCATATCAATATAGTTGCGCGTTATTTAGTTGAAACAACCAGATATCGTTACTATAGCTCAATAATTTCTATGTGCATTGTTGCAGCAACCATGTCCCGCCGTCATGTTGTTTCGTACTTTGCTATTAACCTGGTTGACAGGATTATTTTTTCCGCGCAGATACATAAATTTAACGTTAACTTTACCTATCGATTTGCAAAGATTGCACTTCTTATGTGTGATTTATATGGCACTCATACTTATCATTTAGAAAGATGAAAAATAATATATGAAAAATGATCAAAGTTTGCTAAAAACGTTACATAAAAATTTGAGTGTAACTTTAAATAAATTATAACTTCAAATAAATTACTAATCACACTGTGAAAAGTCACATTATTACATGATGTAAATTAAATGATTTATTCAGTATAATATATTTGCTTCATGAATGTAATTAGAAAAACGATTATAGAGTTTCCACCATCAATTGTCTCGTGTTGTGACAATCATGGAAGTCTATCTGGACAATTTGACGCGACAACATCCTCCGTGTCTTATTGAACCTCTGTTTTCGACCGCGAGGGGTTAATTTATCACCCATTCACGTAAAAACACAAGCAGTTCTCGTGCGCTGCCCTGTCCGACGTGCTGGAGAGCCCTCTTTTTTCTCCCCACCAATTGTAACGTAACTAAACGTTTACAGAGTCGCGAGGGTGAGCGCGAGGAGAAAAATGCATTGTTGCTCGGTACGGCCGCGAATAGCCCTCCGTTTTATCGCGATACCCCTCGTTTCTCTCGACCGAATTCTCGTTTAATCTCACTTGACCCGCTGGAACTGTCGAAATTCTCGACGCTAACGGACACTAACACCGCTGTTGCGCCGCCACGCGCGCTGCTCTGCAATCAGTTTCGGATCGTTTCGCGCGAGTTACACTCGCGACGATATTGTGGAACGATATTGAGTTTCGCCGCACGGTCGGGATTGACATTTCGTGTAGTTGCAAAAATTATCGAGCTCTCGTGCCGCGCGCGAAGCACGAGAACGATCGTTTGTCTTTATCAATCAGCGAGCGACGTCGAAGCACTCGAGGCTTCCCACACCCGAGACAGTTACACTCGCGCGTTCTTGAAGTCGCGGATTGCCTCGCTGTGCGACACGAATTGCCGCGTTCAATTACATTGTCTCACGACATTGACCTTAAAGGCGCATCGCCGACTCGCATTCGGAGCACGTTGTAACGGCGACACGATTGTCGTTCCGCCACCCTCACGCCCCCGCGTTTAGCTATACACGAGTCAGGGTATCGATAAAAAGTACGCAAGGGAAGGACTGTCGTGCCCCAGCGCGGCGTCGATACCCCTTCGAGCACGAAGCCCCGTGCCGGAACACGTCCGTTCAAGTACGCCGATCTCGGCGGAGCAATTAAGCTGCTTTATTGGCGGGCAAATGGAAAAAACGCAAAAAAAGCGCTCGGCGCCGCGAGAGCGGGAGGCTCGGATTAAAGCGCTTTTTCACGAGCCGCTGGCCATGCTGGATCTCTGTATTAACGGGAGAAGCCCGGCAACGTGTCGCGCGCTTCCGCCATTAATGACTATCGTCGCCGCTTTGGACATTGAGCGCGATATTTAATCGCGCCTCCGATGCAGCGTCATTTTTATCGGCGCGCTTTTGTTTTTCCTCATTCTCTCTCGCTTTTTTTTTTTTTTTTCGAACGACAGGACAAAATGTGAGTTTAGCGACGCCGGCGGCGGTGGCGCGGCGCGGCGGGACGGTTGACTGGGGGTGCATCGCCGCGGTGCATCATCGCCGCGGCGCATCGTCGGCGTCAAAGCCGGAGTGGCGGTGTGACGCGCGCGCGGCAACGAAGTATTATCGAGCCGACGCCGATGGCGCACACGGCTGCCGCGAACGAGTAAATTGCTGGCCGTTTTTTTCACGAGAGTGCCTTGCTAGTTCGGGGCGGATAAACTCTCAGAGGGGGTTGATCGACACCGGTTGCCGAAATTGCGGGAGCGCGCGTCGTCGTCCGCGTCCGCTCGACGGGGCGGGCTCGTTAAACTGCGAAACTAGCAGAATTTCTGCAACGCGGCTCGAACGCGAAACGAACACGGAATAACGAACGCAGTTTACGTTTACCCGGCCCCGCAATTGCGTCGGCTGAGATACCGTGCCGATGTTTAGACGCAAAAATGACGCGTACACCGGCCAGCACAGAGAAAAAGAGAGAGAGAGAGAGAGAGAGAGAGAGAGAGAGAGAGAGAGAGAGAGAGAGAAGGGGGGAGCATTTATTTATCCTAGGAAACCCTCTAAGAGCGTGATACAACTTTCTGTACATGTAAGTAAAGTTTCAAATAAATGGCGCTCTAGATAGAGTACATACAAGTAGAAAAATACAACAGAAACATTGGGGAGGAGAGAAAAGATTTTGGAAAGAAACTTTTAAAAGAAGAGGAGACGAAATTGATCGTGCAACAGTGATGAGCAAAATCGATAGAACGGACCTGATTTACTCAAACTCTCTAAATTTCTTGGAGTGAAATCTCACCTAAAAAACGAGTGAACAGTGGCCGTATTTTCACTCGAAGCGATAGTGAAAATAATGCCACTCGAAATCGGAAAAATGAATATTTCATTTAAGCTTAGAGTAGATTTTCTGTATATACTTCAATCGATTATAATATATATGTCTCTCTGACGCGGTGGAATCATCAGATTCACTCTTGAAAATTTCAAGTGAAAATAATCACTCGACGATTCCAAGTGGAGAGTTCATTCTATATGAGTGGAAAATCGCTCTAATTTAAGTGACTCGATGTTCGCTCTAATTTTTTCAATGAAATTTCACCCCAAGCAACTTAGAGACCAGAGTAAAACGTCTAGTAGCTCACACTCGGAATGTTTACGACATTCTTGTGCGGATATTAATATTAGAGTATATAGGGATTAAAAAATAAATAAGTAATGAATAATTGATAAATAATTAATAAGTCCCCATATCTTAACATTTGATAAAATCCGCGCAAAAATGCCAGTTTTACTGGAGTTTTATTCTAGATCCTGTAACCAAGATAGGGCAAAACATTCAGTAGTCGGCAGTCTGCCAATTTTCGGTACTCTTGCGCGGATGTGATCAAATTTAAGGCATGTAGAAATTCATTAATTTATTTATCAATTATTATTTATTAATTTATTTTCTTTTAAATCCCCATATTTCTTAATATTTGATCAAATTCGCTCAAGAGTGTCGGAACGTTTCGCCTTGGAACCCACAACCAAGATAGAATAAAACATTCAGTAACGGGCACTCTGCCAGTTTCCGGCACTTTTGCGCGGATGTGATCAAACTTAAAGCGCACGGGAATTTATTAATTATTTATTTATCCGTTTTCTTTTAAGTCCACCCACATGCACCTCGATACGCGCAATAGCGTCCAAAAAATGTCGACTGCTGGGCGTTTTTCCTTAGATCGTTTCGCAGCGACGTGACGTCGACTATTTTCGGCAAAGGACGGTGCCGTTATTACATCGTCGACGGTAAGATCGCGATCTATGGGAGGCGGAATGATCGCGTATCAGCTACGAATTAATTCCGCGGGAGAGCCGGGAGCCCGTAAAACAGAAATTTACGGCGCGGCACAAGGCGGCGCCATTTTTCAGTGTCAGCCTCGCGGCAGGTACGTTAATTTGATCGGCCGCGCGAAACTCTGCACGCCGCGCTCTTCGGCCCGAAATACCAAAGTCCAACACGCTCCGGTATAATCTGTCCTTCGAGTGCCAACGCAAGCAAGAAGCGATCGAAGGCACTCGCTCGCGCGAGATCGTCGCCGATTGCACCGACACGCGATAGCTTTTCACGGCGGTTTCGTAGGTCGAGGGTTGAAGGTCTCCCGCCACCGTGGCGTGGTCCGCAACGTGCAACTTTGACCTCCATATTTAAGCAGACAAACCCACGCCGTTCTCCTTACCGACGAACTGTGCATATTCACACACGCACATACACACACACACACACACACATCCAAAAGTGTGCGCGAATATTGAGTACCGTGTGAGACTCGACGTGGTTTCCTACATACGGTCTCTTAAAAGGCACCAGCCGTTTGGGAGGCCGTAGATTCTGTGACAAATTTCAAACTGACGGCGCCTCGCGAAGCGAGCTGTGCCGTCGCAAATATTCAATTTTTAGCGCGGAATATAATTCGACACGGCGGCGGCCGGACCGTTAAATGCGAAAGGACGTCGGGTAATTCTGGCGTATGTATAATCAACTCGCGATCGGCATAACTTGGCCTCTCGTTTCCTCCCGGGCTTCCGTGCCGCGACGTCGTTAAAACTGCATTCTCACGGCTAATCCTCGCGATTGGTCGCCGTGGCCTCACTCACGTACTAACATCGCGAGCGATCTAGCCGCACCGGGACTTTCCTAATCGTTCGTGGAACGAAAACCGATTTCCAGCCGAGGCGCCGCAATTAAGCTCACGAGTCTGACAGATCCCGCTCGTGTGTGCGGAAACGGTACTCTCCCGTTTCGTTCCGTTTCGTTTCGTTTCTCGGCCGCGAGCGCCGATAAAAGTCGCGACTCGCCGCGGTGCTTTGTGTCGGGTTATCGATATTTTTGTTATCAAACCCTTTCTATCAGCGACGAGCAAACTCGAAGGAATGTCAGCTTTATAACCGCCGACGCTTTTGTGCAATGGAGAGAAATATCGACGCGCACTGTGGACGTATAAACTGGAGTTTATTTAGTTTCCAGATTGACAATTGGCCGTTAGTGCGAGATCAAGCTCGCTCGTGCGGCGCCACGTAACGATTGATCTTGGATTTCTCAGGGGATGCGATACTTTGAAGTTCGTCAAAATACTCATTTTTTCATGTAAAGTTTACATTGCAAAAATGAATTTTGGAGCAATTGCTCAAAATAAGAAAAAAGTTTCGAAATTGTCATCTCAAATTGTCACATGGAAAAAAAATAGTTATGTCAACCAGAACTAATAAAATATAGTATAGCTTTTCTTTCTAGTTTCAGAAATTAGTATCACATAGGTCAACGTAAAAATTGATCATTGAAGCCAGAAATAAAAGCTACGCCATATTTTAATATTTTCTAGTTGACACAACCATTTCTTTTTCTCGTGTAGTTGGCGTAAATATTTGTCAAAAATTCGGCAGTTTGTACATACTGAATATGCATTTGGTCCGCTCAGGAAAATTTCAAGGAATCCGTACCTGTACGATTGAATTTGGAAAAACGCATTCAAACAGTTTTCAAAAAGATTTCTACATATGCGTGGTTAGATTTGAATACAGTAAAACAAAGCAGCATACATTTGTATGCGATCTGTATGTAAAAAAAGATAGTAGAATATGCTTTCGCGTTATGGACATTTTTGGAGTTCGTCATCCACTTTGGCGTCCCCTCAAAAGGATTAATTTCAGTGTTGTCTCTCGCGATGATGGAAAATGATGCGTGTGTACAATCGCGATCTGTTTCATGATTAATCTCTGCGCAGTGATTAAACGCAAATAATCGTCGATTGATTTTGGGGGAATTTGTTATGTTAAAAATGACGAATGGAGAACGAATGGAGGAAATGCGTGCCGGCGGCGGTCGCGCAGGCGACCCAATTAACTTGGTCGTCGCACCCGCACGCATTTATAACGCGCGCGATTTGTCATAAACCGGGCTAACGCCGCGCACAATGGACGCGTTCGCAAAACCGCGGGCAACGTTGTGAAACGTGATTTTTGATTCGTGCCTACGGTGCACATATTTTTTTCTGTCGTCCCTTCGAAAAAAAGAGGAAGGAAGAAAAATTGGTGGCGGAAGGCAATCGAGTGTCGCTTTGATAGCCGGCCGCATCGACCACAGATTTATCCGGGCTAATGCAGTGCGACAACGTGGCGCTTTATGGAAAATCGATTTTCATAAAACCCTCAATTACACACTCTTTCACACATAAAAAGTATACACGCACACGTGTGTATACACATATTTTACTATAAATATTACATATATGTGTATATTGCAGCAACGTCGCAACCGGCGTCTGCCGCATTTACACTTTACAACCGTGAGCACCGTAATTGAAACCGCCGCTCTACATAACCGAGCCGCGCTCTGCCAGGTGTAATTAAAGCGGCTCCCTTGTAACCGTTCCCGGCGACAACCGATCTCCTGTAACCGACACTCGAGGACGAAGCGCGGTGGAACGAAGTCGTTTAAAAAGCAGCCGTCTCCTAACACCGCTCGATCCACTAACGACACTTCTGCCATTCTCCCCTGTCCGATGAGTATCCAATGTGTATCAGCGCACGCGAAACTCTGGCAAATCCGAGGAGGCCGTCCTCGCAAAGCTCACGAATGTGCGTAACAATAACAGCGTTAGTTGACCGCTATCGTTCTCGCCGATTGATTTATCCTCACGCACGTTGCAACGAGCATCACAACGACACAACGTCGGATGGTGTGCGCATCCGCACCGACAACTGGTATTCGTCATTCTCCGGCGCGGTACTCAATTTTTCCTTTGTTCACCCTCGTGAACCCACCCAGAGATAAGTTATCACGACATGGAACAATCAGTGATGGGAAATCTATAATGTTTTTAATTACACTTATGAAGCAAATATATTGTATTCATTTAATCATTATATTTATGTTATATAATAATGTAAATTTTATTACGTTGTATTGATGTAGCAACAAATTTACTAAAGTTGCGCTCAAATATTCGTGTTACATTCGACATGACGTGTTGTTTAGAGCGAATTTTAATATACAATTGTTTTCCTATTTCTAATTCTAATTGTTTTCTATTTCGTTGCATGTGATAAATATGAGTGCTATATAAATCACTTTAGGAGGGAAGGAGGGAGAGAGAGAGAGAGAGAGAGAGAGATGCAGGCTTTATTTAAAAATCGTCTAGTAAATTGCTGCCAAATTTACACCTGTCTGATCTGTATACTCTGCGCTTCTCTTCTTATTTTCACACCGTGTGTTCACACGAATAGTAGTCACCGATTCCGCGTCTCTTCGCGCCTCCCCCGGCCTTTCCCTCTTCCCCCTCATCTCCATGTCAACCGTCCGCGGGTAAGCTTGTAATCCGATTACACCGCTTTGCGCTATCCGCTTCTCGCGCAAATGCGTGCACGCGCGCGCAAGCGGGGAAGCGTCGAGATTCCGTGAAAATCGCGAGTGCCATTCGCGCGCTATAATAAGGTGATCGCAGCGACAAGCGACGTATTACGCAGATATTACACGGACAGTTTTAGAATCGACCATATCGACCGCCGGTTGGCTGCGCGAAAGAGGAAGAAAAAAGTGATTTAGGGGTAAAAATATATCCCGGAGGTCTCCGACGCCTCTTGTCGTCAGCGGCGCTCTGTATCGGTGTCGAGCTTCATTCAGTCGGGGAGTTACCGTGTCTGGTATGCTTAAGTGGCGGACTTGGCTCCGCGCGTTGTAAAAGTCTCGTAGATTGGGAGCGGAGTCGTGACTGGAAGTCGAAAGCGCTACTCTCCAAGTTAACGCGCGGTCCATGTGTAATCTGTTTTCCTTTCAATCAACGTGCCCGCGACTTGGACATTTCCCCGCGAGCGATTTTTGCGCGAATCGCGAACGTGGATAATTTCGGTGGGGATCGATTGAAAGCGGCTCTTAATGAGAAAATGCACTGTGTGCATCACGACTGAAACGTGCACACGCGCGTTACTGTAAACGCTATTAAAATGATATTCGGTGTCAGAGACAATTTCATAATTCGATTCGTTGTTTTAACAGGATCACGTTTTAACAGAAGCGTTTTAGCGTTTGTTTTTGTTTGATTATGATTTCTCTTTCTCCTCTCTCCCCCTCCCCCTTCCCATGATTTTCCATTTAAATATTCTAAATGACGATTACATTTATCTCCATTGCGATCGCATTTTCACCAAATGTATTGATACGTTCAATATTATGCTCGCAGCCTGTCTTCTCGCAATATTAATCATAAATTAAACATCGCTTTGTACATTTCGATGTTTGAATATTTATCAGTATGAGAGAGGAGAGTGCCGCGCGTTTTCGCGCGCAGCAATACAATTCTCTTTGCACCCCTATTTTGTAAATCGCACATATTTTCACACAAGTGGTCGTTTGCACGCACGCTCCGAAGGGCGGCTGTTTCTCAGCGCGCGCACTGGAACCTTATTTTTCCCAGTGACATCGTAATTTTTGGGTTACGGCACTTACAAGCCTTCGGGTTCTGCGAGCTGCGGACGCGCGCGATATATACCAGAACCCGAGATCTCCGGCGAAGTGGCGCGACTACGAGCCAAAATTGTATCCGCCAGCCAGCCAGCCAGTTCGTGAGCTAGCTGGCTCGTCTTTCGAGTACGGTATCAATCTCGAATTCCCCGCCTACGCGCGAATGCCGAACTCGAGTGCACTTGGGAACTCGACTGGTCTCGACGGGGCGGGCCGCAATGTCGTCGAAAGCCGGCGTGTCCCGAATATAATATTTCAGCGCGCGCACCACTCGGTGCATCGAGAACGAGGAAGTCTCGAGTCCGCGTACTCCCTTTCGCCCAAGGAGAGAGTGGAAAAGAGAGAGAGGGAGAAAGAGAGGGAGAGAGAGAAAAGGAGAGATCACATCCTCCCTCGACACGGCGTATTATTCGAAAGTTACGACGAGGCGGCCGTACACTTCACGTCGCCGGGATTGCCGGTGATCCCGGACGGAGCAGCTCCCCTAATTCGGCCTTAATGACCCTTTAAGCGGAATTTAAACGCGTCCCGACGTAACTTGGGCCAACCCTTGGCGCCGACTCTTATTCCCCGCCACGACATTCAGCCTCTAAAACTGAAGCACACTCCTGCGCGCGCGCGCGCGCGCGCACTTCCGAAATCGTTCTCCGTACGCGAGTCTTCCGAAATTGATAGCGCTTAATTCCATCTCCTCGACGATTCTGAAGACATTAGTCTACCCGGCGATATATCTGCAGCCGCTTTGGAAAATATACACTCACATGTTTGGAGCGAGACCTGTAATTTCGCGACAAAATCGCGTTTTATCAAACGTACATCAACACTATTTTAAGGCACTCCAGACTTTCGTGCGATATATTTACGCGCAAGTCGCACACCCGCGACGTAGCGTATCTCTTAAAATATAACAAAGTTTGGATCTCGTGTGTGCATCAGTATTAGAACGCATCTGTTGGAGTTGTGCAGAAGAGAAGGTTGGGTTGGCTACGTCACTCGTACAACTTCGAAAAATAGAGTCACGAGGCGTACTCATTAAAGTGACAATGTTGCTTCACCGGGATTATCAGAGAACAATCCCCTCCCCCCTCAATCCCGTCCTTTCTCTCTTCCACTTCCATTTACATGCGTCCCCTTCACCCTTTCCCCCATCTTCCCAGCGGCTTCCGCCGTCAACCCTCGCCGCTGCACTCACATTGGCCTACTTATCCTATCCCGGTATTATGCAAGCCAGGTCGTTCGAGACTTAGTACACGGTTAAGTAAGTTTGCGCTGCCGCCTGCTTTAGGCAGCTCGTAGACACCGCTTAAGCACAGCTACCTGTGTTCCCGTAGTTTGCGCGACTATGTGCACACGCGAGCGCGCGGTGCATCAGCTGCTGCCGCCGCTGCGAGTGCTGATGGTCTCCCATTCGACTGGACGACTGCTTGGAGCCAAACTCGAGCTGATCCGTACGTAAAAGACATTATCCCGACTAGAAATTTATCCCATAGTCCTAAGCAGCTTGATGTCGAGCAAAATAAATGTAACAATCAAGATTTTGATAAAATCAATCAACGTACTCAAGTAGACTTTCGTGCACCGAGAAATTAGTACGATTGCTCCACACGTAAATCTGACTGTGCCAACCAGATTCAATGTTAAATTGACTCAATATTTTTATATTTTATATTTTACGTGACATATTGTTTTGAAATTTTCATAATTTCTTTTTGTATTTCGTTATTCCATGTGATAAATGAATGCCATATGAATCACTTAAAAGGGACACAACCTTTGCAATTCGATCAGTAAAAAATTGCTGCCAAATGTACATACCTAGCGTTCATCAAAAACCAATTGTTTCGTTCATAACCGGATCCTCTTCAGTTTTTAATATGTAATAAATATCCTGATAACACTGAATATCATAGGCTTTCAATTTTATTGCATTAATATATCCATTTAAAGGCTCTTACTGATCTCTTAGTTACGTCGTTTGATCCTAATCAGTTATTTGATAACGCGTTATCGGGTCTTGATAAGTCATATGATGCAGTGTGGCTATCAGAACTTTATTAATAATTAGGATTTCATTAATAACCATGGCCCGATAACACCACTTTATACAATCCAACTGATTGAGATCACCTTAATCGGAACTATGAGATAAATTTCTAGTCGGGATATTTCGCATCAACGCGCGAGAACTCGGGCGTTTGGAGTCAAACTGATTGACTAGGATAGAGCAAGAAGACATCCTCGCGAATAAGCACTCTCGGCTGAATGAACGGTTCGTCACAAACGGACATCTGAAATTCGTTTCGCCGGCGACGTTGCAGATCACGAAAACCGCTATAAATTATTCAGGAATACGTAGCGGGGGGAAAGTAATTCGTCGTATCAACTCGCGATTAATTAGCATCTTGATACTATTTAGCGTCGTCGTGGTGTGATGAATATTCATCGGCGCGAGAGCAGGGCAAAAACAACGGCGTTTGACGTCTACTACTAGCCAGCGAGAGGGGAAAAGAGAGAGAGTCGGAGTATTTAAATCCCATTAAATCGCCGCGCGTCACCGCGTCGTATCGGGTGCCGCGCGAAAGTAAGTTATTTACGAGGAAACTCGCTCTGCACACATTCGCCAGAAACGCTCGCGATTTCGGCGAGCGTCATTAAAGTGCGACTGAAACGCGGTTGTGGTTGCGATGTGCAGCCTGGCGGTGGAGACTATCGATGCCGAGATAAGAGGATGTTCTCCACTTGAGGAAATGACGATCCTCCCTTAACGATCCCGCGTTAAAACATAGTTAGCGGAATCCGCGGCGGTCGGCGAGTTCTTCGTGGAATGCGCCCTTGTGGAACGCGTTTGAGAGAAATTCATAACTCCGTCTTCTTTTTTTTTCTTTCTCTCTCTCTCTTTTTCTCTCTTTTGCTCGTCGAAACTTTCTTATTCGATGTGCATACCATTGTATCCCGCCGAAGCGGCACTGCAATAAAAGGTAACAGTTCCAGTTATGCACCGGGAGAAAAAAATGGTTAATCTAACTAAAAATATAGTTATTTTAGACCCCGACCAAATATTTTTTGTAGTAAAATCTTCACAAATATCAGTATTATCTTCACAAATATTCTTAATATTTAAAAAAAGAAATTTAGAATGTCAATTGATTTACCGATTCTTTGTTCATTGCTTGCTTGTAAATTGAGCTACGTTATATTATTATTCTATATAGAGACTAAAACAATATGAAAATGTGAACATTATTAATAAAAAATTTGGTATCGCACAATCCATGAATAGGTGCGCAATATTCGCTGGCATAATGGGAACTTACGCATAAATGTTTCAAATTTTTTTAATAATTTAGAATTAATAATAAAACTAATTTAAAAAGTCTAACAGTTTTTTGTTTTAAAATCGCTATGTTATTTTTTTATATTGGTATCAACAGTACGCGGTTTGAGTACTCGATCGACGAATCTATGAAAATAATTGAAAGTTAATCCAACCTTAAATGATCCATAATTAGGATCGTTACTTTAACTCACACAATCAACCAAAACACGGGTTCGTCTTCTTCGCGGAGAGTGCACGCGCGTTGAAGCACTACCGCCGAGAGTCGAGCGGATTAACTTTAACGATTTTCGTCTGGCACGCAACGGACGTAATTCAACGTCCGAATCTAGCTGAACGTCGCCCTTTATTATGCAGATTGCGGCCAAATGAAATTACTAATCATGCGCCTCGCGCGGGGAAATGGGCAATGTTTAAACAGCGGTGATCAATAGTGACGTTGGGAGTTACGTGGAAAGCTCTCGAAAAACGCTCTCACCGTTCTGACAAAAAAAGAAGAAAAAAAAAACACTTCTGTAAAATCGACCAGAAAAACATTGATCAGGAAATTAAACGTACGCGAGTCGCGAATGGCAATAAGAACGAGGAGTGAGAGAAGGAGAAGGAGGGAGGAGAAAGAGGAGAAGGAGAGGAAAAGGAAGAAGAGGAAAGGTTCGGTGAGATAGCCGGAGATACGTGACGCGAGCAGCGAGAATCTCCGGGAATCGCATTCAGAAGCGACGACCGACGACGACGTCTCAATGGCTCGGCGCCTGATCTCGCTCGCAAGTCAGCGAACCGCGAGAGCCGATCCGCTGACCCGGCCGACACCTTTATATTGGTTTTCACAGCGAGAGAAATACGCCGAGGAAAGTAAATTCTCTTCTTGCTACCCCTTTTCACCCCTAATCCCGCTTCCACTCGCTGCGAAACTCGCGGCTTTCCTCCCCCGAGCTTCACCCCCACCGTCTCCCACGCCGCGGTATTGCTCGGCATACCCGGAGAAGTCGTTGCAGCGCGAAGCAGGCGGCGGAAACGAGACGAGACAAGCGAAACGGCTAAGTGCACTTCCCTCCGGCACGTTCGATTCAATTGCATCTGCGGGCTACTGACCGACTCAATAGAGAGGCTCCCCGCGCCACTCCTTACACCGCTGGCCACGGGCCGCTTCGGTCTGTTGCCGCTTCTGGAGAGCGCCTCGCTGGTGGAGATCCGTCTCCGCAACTCTCATCTTTCTCCTTCTCACACTCTCTATTTACTTCTCTCTCTCTCTCTCTCTCTCTCTCTCTCTCTCTCTCTCTCTTTCTTCTTCTCCTTACTCACCTTTCCGCTTCGACTCCGCCAGCCACCTCCGAGCCTCTTGTACCGAAAAGAAAAGCGATCACCGTTGCGGGAGAACACGGCGGAACCGCGCTGAGCTTCCCGGCTTCCCGGCTTTTCCAACTTCTCGCCTGCCCGCGTAAATCGTAGCTTTAATGCGCCCACGGCGCCGTTACTTCTTGAAATATCGCGTCTCCCCGCCGAGCCGGTTCGCAGAACGTCCGCGATATACGGGTTCTCTCTCGACGGGTATTACGAAGTTCTAATCGCTTTGTACTTGTGTAAGAATAGCGTGTGCGCGCCCGAACGGTCGAATTTTTCAACTTGCATAAATATTTCATTCAACGTCGCGCGCGGCGTGCTCGACACGTTAGCAAAGTTCGCGACCTGGTATTTTGGAGTTGCAAAGTCACGCGAACGCGCACGAAACAATTATCCACCTCGACTGCGTGAGACATGCCCGCGAAACAATGCCCGACCGACGACGTGGAGTCGAGTTGAGTCCGAGTCGAGGGGAAACTCGGACTCGACCGAATTCTCCGGTTCCTCAAAGTTTCAATCAATCGCCCCCGCTGACCCCTACTCCCTCCTCCCCGGGTAGTTCCCCGCGTGCCGGCATTTCCTTCAACGGCTTCGGGATTTTCGAGCATCTCGCGTCAAAGGATCGCTGCGAAATCGCCGACCGCCAGACAACGACGTCCAACGCTGCCTCCGCTTTATCGGGAATCTACGGAATGCGGCGTCCTCGGCGGGTCTCACAGGCTTCCGGAAAACCGCGGAAATTTCAATCGTTTCCGGATCCTTGCTCTTCCTCTCGCTGTTGTTTCCCACATAGTTGCGCCGCGTTCCTTCGACAGCATCGCGCGATGTATAAACCCGGCTGGTTAAAGGGCAGCGGCGCGCGTGCAGGAGGCGCGAATCGGTATGCCGCGCCGTTTCCACCTGCAGTTTTGCGGTCGGCGAGGCGGCGATGCAGTTGCAGCTGCGGCCGGTCGTGCGGCTCATCGGGTGGCGACGCGTTTTGCGGCAGTAGCGGTCGTTATGCCGTAATGCGAATCGTCGTCGAGCCCTCTTCCCCTCCATCCATCCTTTTCTCTCTCTCTCTCTCTCTGTCTCTCCCTCTCTCCCTCTCCCTCTCTTACACATACACACACACATACTTGCTCCTCCTCCTCCTCCTATTCTCTAGGCAAATACCTCAGGCTTTACGATACCGCGACGCACCGCAAATATCGGCGCCACCTTTTCATAAACGCACCGCGGCGGGAAACGACGCGAGTTTGCGGACAGGAATACTGTAGCCGGCGGAATTTGCACGGTCTGGAAATGAACGAGCTGACTACATGGTTAAAGTAACGAGGATAGCAAAAAAAATATACCTCGAAATACGTAAAGAATAAATATAAAGTTATATTTACGTGTCATATATATGACATACATAAAATGTACAATTGTGAGTTACTGAAAGTATATCCCGTAGTCGTTGAGTCTCGCGAGCGAGCGTGTCTACGACTATAATAATTCGTACCGCGACACTGAAAACGCGTGCAATTACATAGGGAATGCTAATGTCACGATATACAATATCGCGGGAGTTTTGTACGAATAACGCGCGCGAATTTTGCGCAAACCACGGTCTTTAATACGACTCTCCCTTAACAAATCAGGCTGCTGATAAAACTGAAAAATAGTTTCCCCTTTAGTGCACGAGCAGGCACCAGACGGGAAAGCGAAGCTTCAGCTGGAATGGAGGTCAGTCCCGCGGGTTAACCACGCGTTTCGCGGCGGTGTTATGCCGCAGCGTAAATCGGTTTAGTAAGTGCTTGAAGTTTACAAGCGCGATGGCGTACCATAAACGTGATAATCGAGCTCGAAAGCGAATGATGCTGATCGCAGGGACGAAAATTTGCTTCGCAATATAGCTGGTTCTTTTTTTTTACCCATCGCGACTTTGAATATTCTAATATTATTTTTAATTAACGTCGTTTGTTAACGAATCGGAATCCAAACCGAGAGGAGAAAATGGTTAATGTCACTAGATTAGTCACGAATCCACCTCAAACGGGATCTGACAACAGGTCGACGACAATGTTGCGCGTCGCCGGCCCGACTGGGGAGAGGTGTGAAGTCCGAGGTGCGAACGCACTACAATGTAGCACGCGCATGCCGACGACCGCAGAGACAAAAGGTTTTGTCGTCTCTGAAAACTAAACTCTTCGAATCCTCATATCGCAACGAAAAATAGACGTACGAACGTGAAACAAACGCCGCTCACCTCGGTATTTCGCACGGCATGCGTTCGTGCTCGTCGCGACTCTTGTCGTGACACGTATTCATATGTATGATTGCGACACGTAGTATACGCGCGCGCGTCATATTGTCGCGCAGAGATACCACAGAATATATTTGAGCAAGCAAATAGAGAGTACCGGAACTTTTCATCGCGCAAAGTCTTTCCTCCGAGAAATTCCGCGCAGAGAATTATATCGTGCAGTCCGCGACAGTTTCCTCAAATGGTACGCCCGTGACTCTGCGAGACTTGGATCAATATTATGTAACTAATGTCAAGCTGCACAAGAGAGATTTGCTCTTCGCTAATTGCCCTGCCTCAATTGTTGAGTGTATGTCTGCGTTTTTCTCTGCTGTTCCTTCGCGGAATAAATGGACGCACGTCGATTTATATTCCTCGCGTCGATTCGCATTTATCGCATTTATCGCCCGCCTCTTTATGAGTGATTTCTTATTTTGGTCATAAACAACTGTGTTATATAATTTATCGATTCCTCACAAACGAACACAGACCATTTCAATGTGGCGCACGTTTCGACATCATGCTGTTTATCAATCCGTGTGGTCGCGAGATACAAAATTAATTATATTCCATCCATCAAACACACGGAAAGAGAATTTTAAGCATCATTTAAAATCACCGTTGGAAAATAAATGATACGATTTAGTTTATGAGCTTACGAACATATTACGAGAACGTTTATCACGTTTTACTGACTAAACAATTAAGGATTAAATATGCGTGAGATCGAGCGGATATTTAGTTAATGGGGTTTTATTAACGGATTTTCCATCCGTTAATGGAGTTTTATTAACGGATTTTCTATCCTCGCAACATGAGAAGGCGTAGAGAGAGAGAGAGAGAGAGAGAGAGAGAGAGAGAGAGAGAGAGTGAGAAGGAGGGAGGGAGGGAGAGGATGAGAGAGAGCGAGCTGTAAGCGATTAATTGGCAACAAAATATCGCCATATAACTTTTTCTCGACGGCGAACGTATAAATTGCGGATTACTCTTACGAAAATTTACAATGCGTATCGATCGAGGATGTATATTCCCTCCTCTCTCACCCGCTCCGACGCGTTGACGATATTTTATTGAATCTGGACGCAATCATAAATTCGAATTAAATCACATTTGTATAATCCCCGCCATGAAACGGAACGGCCGTGTAATTCTTCCAACGACGGACGTTAACGAAGAACACTAATCCGATATGGGAGCGGCAGAGAAGCGCATTCAAAAGAGCACCGGCAGCGCGCGCGTCGGTCGAATACTTTTTATTTCCGCTTTCCTCCTTTCTTCCTCGCGGAAGATATCATGGAAATACTGCTACGGTCTGGTCGTCGCGGGGGCGAAAGGTTAAGCCCATTCCGCGCGCGATAATAAAGGCGCGGCGACGTATTTCGCCGGAATGATATGAAATTCCGCGTTGCAGTGCCGCGCTCGGCGCA
Organism: Odontomachus brunneus; assembly: GCF_010583005.1. Classification (NCBI taxonomy): domain Eukaryota; kingdom Metazoa; phylum Arthropoda; class Insecta; order Hymenoptera; family Formicidae; genus Odontomachus; species Odontomachus brunneus. The sequence continues at coordinate 838,119 of NW_022639468.1, read as the reverse complement.
TGCGAGACGACGCTCGCGTCATGCGACGACGTGGAACGTACGTATGTATCTACATATGTGTAGGAACCAAGGGTGCACCTTTATTTCCTTGCCGCCCTGAGCGAAAATCGCGCAAACGTACTCGTGAAAGCTCTTTCCTACACTCTCTGTCCCCCTTTCTCTCTTTCTCTTTCTCTCTTTCTCTCTCTCTCTTTCTCTCGCACACACACACACACTCTTCCTCTTACACACGCTTATAGTCGCGCACTATCGTGCAACTAAAGACTCGAGGACTCTTTTCGCGATACGTCGCGTTTCAGGACCGAAAAGTGACGGTCGTCGCGTGTATCACGGTGCTTTTGCCGTCGCTCAGTCCCTCCACACGCCCACGACGCCCTCGCCTCCTTCCCCTCTGTAGCTACGTAATTTTCCAAGGTTCGCGGAAGGGTGGATGGGGCGGTGCACTCTCCTCGTTTCGCAGCGCTCGATATGGGTGCCCGAGAAAGTCGTTCTTTATCGCGGCAGAAAGACGGCAACCTCACCACGTCACCTCACCCTTGCCCGCTCCGCACGTACGCACGCACGGAAATAATCCGCCGGCGGAATCTCGGGGCGCGGAGCATGACCGAGATCGCAAAGCAATTCGCAATTGCTTTCGTTATCGAAATCCATTAAGGATCCGGGCGCCTAACGACGAAAGAGCGAGAGACTCTTTAAAATAAAACCCTCGACTTTATCGCGAGATTGCGTTCGTTTTTGCCGCGTGCAATTCAATCGTGTGCTTTTCCCTCGCGGTAATCTAATAGGATTGGCGTGTACCGAACACGAAAAATAGAAACGCTCTAAATTTAGAGTGCAATAAAACACGATCGAGCACGCGAAATCGAATAGCAAAAACACTTTAAAACCCAATAAAACACGATCCTATATTAATAAAAAAAAAAAAAAGAGAGAAAGAGGGAAAGGGAGACCGAAAATATTGTAAAGCATAATGTAACATCACGCGCGGCACGGATATATAACCGGAGAGCGAAAACGCTTCGGAGCATCATCATGCACGTTTCGCGAAATAAAAGCGCTCACACTTCGATCGGGATATTTTTGTCACTGTATCACGCGAAATACGATACGACAGATCTGCAGAGTATTATACAAAGCGCATTCTACATAAGTGTCTGTAACGACGCTACTAAATTTAGCGTGTTTTGCAACGCGACACCGATGTCACACGATGGAACTTTTCCCTCGCTTCCTTTTCTTCCTTTTCTTTTTTTTATATCTCTCTGCCTACCCCACAGTGTTTTCCCCGTGTCTAAACAGAATTACCCCTAGTTTACATTCCTCGCTCCACCGTAGGCGCGCAACGAAGTCGTATAGTTTCCAACTACCGTGACGTTGTCTGGATAAACTTGCCCGTTAACTACAATCGAGTTAAGCGCCTTGGCGCGGCACTAAGGCACGTCGATTTGACTTGCCGAGAGTTATCGACGTCTTCCTACGTCAATTCCAGCCAACGAGCTAGGATTTGCATAGAACATGTCGCGCGTTGTTTGTTCTCGGCCGACAGCCTTGTATTGCTCCTTGATCAACCCGAACTGTTACTCGCCGGGAGCCCCGACCGCGCATACTTCTCGATTTACCGCCTTCGTCGTGTTTCATCGTTACCTCGCGACAGTTACCTATGCTTGTGATACAACGATATATTGTTGTACCGACGGTACATCAATATAACGACATATTGTGTTCGCTTCTGGAAAAATCATTCTTGTCACAACTGTCCGAGTTGAAATTTTAGCCCTACCTTCGACTTGACAGCTCTAACAGCTACATATTCTGAAGGATCAGCGTATGTTTGATACATATAAACATTGAAATCCTACTTAATGTCTCTAAATGATAGAAAATGCACAAAATGCCAGTTGTTGATTCAACAGAGTACTTTTTGGCAAATCTGGTTAAGTAGGATCAAAAGAGATTGATATACACTGTTAAATATTGGAGGGTCAAATTTAAACCAATTTCTTGAGTTAAATAATATTTAGTTATTTTTAACTACCGTGTGTGTCAAAATTTACTATTTTAACACAAAACATGTGTTTAAAAAAACAACCACATCTAATCAACCCATTTAAAACAATATTAAGTCATTTTTTACTTAAAACAAAGGTTACATTAACGTGCACGTAATGAAAAATAAACTAAATTTTAGTCAAATTTAATACATTTCTTAAGTTAAATTATTTAACTCCATTACATTAGTTAAATTAACGCCATATTTAGTAGGAGCAGTGGCGACTCATAGGAATGGTTAAAAATAACTCAAATTGAGTATAATTTAACACTACGGATTTAACAGTGTAGACTTCAGGGTATCAAAGTAAATGTTAAATGAAATACTGAGGCCGAAAGTAGGATCCAAATTTCAACTCGGAATACACATGAAAATTGAAACTCTACTTAACGCTTCCAAATGGCAGAAAACGTCCATAATGCCACTTGTAGGTTCTACAGAGGACTTCTTGGCGGATATAATAGATTAAATAGAATCAAAAGAGGTTGATATATTAGGTGTACAATTTTGCTTCCGCTGTTTTTTTTCCAAAATTCGAGGCTTTATTGTAAAAAACTGATTATACATTTATGATTTAAAGTATTGTCCATCGCTGGCCACTACTTTCTCCCATCTTTCGGGCAGCGTACGAATCCCGCGTCGAAAAAACTGGTCATCTTTTGAGGCGATCCACGAATCGATCCAATTTTTTACTTCTTCTTCTATAAGACCGGAAGTGCTGATCAGCCAGGCCGTGTGCCATTGATTGAAACAAGTGATAGTCAGAGGGAGCAATGTCTGGAGAATACAGCGGGTGGGGTAGGACTTCCCATTTCAACGTTTCCAAGTATGTCTTGACCACTTTCGCAACATGGGGTCGAGCATTGTCATGCTGCAAAATCACTTTATCGTGTCTCTCGTTGTATTGCGGCCGTTTGTCTTTCAATGCTCGGCTCAAACGCATCAATTGCGTTCGATACCGATCGCCTGTGATTGTTTCAGTCGGTTTTAACAGCTCATACTACACTACGCCGAGCTGGTCCCACCAAATACAGAGCATGACCTTGGAGCCGTGAATATTCGGTTTGGCCGTCGACGTGGAAGCATGGCCGGGAACTCCCCATGATTTTCTGCGCTTGGGGTTATCGTAATGAACCCATTTTTCGTCCCCAGTCACAATGCGATGCAGAAATCCCTTCCGTCTTTGCCTTTCAAGCAGCTGTTCACAAGCAAACAAACGCCGTTTAACATCTCTCGGCTTCAATTCGTACGGCACCCAATTTCCTTGCTTCTGAATCATCCTCATGGCTTTGAGGCGTTTTGAAATGGCTTGTTGAGTCACTCCCAATGATCGTGCCAATTCTTCTTGATTTTGACACGAGTCTTGATCAAGTAATGCCTCCAATTCTACATCTTCGAAAACCTTCTCTCTTCCACCGGCTATGCCGGTCTTCGACGTCAAAATCACCGTTCTTGAAGCGTTGAAACCACTCACGACACGTTCTTTCACTAATAGCGGCCTCACCATAAGTATTTGAGAGCATTCGATGAGCCTCAGCTGTAGATTTCTTCATACTGAAGCAGAAAATTAAAACCTCCCGCAAATAACGAGAATTTGACTTATAAATTGGCATTTTCAATCGAGAATAACTTTATGATGCAGACACAAATCGACTAATGTTTCTATGGGGTTATGTTGACAGATGCCCAAGTTTATTGTATGACGTCTATGATCTATTTATTTCGACTACCACTTACCGTTAAAGCCATCTATAGGAAAACGGCGGAAGCAAAGTTGTACACCTAATAGGTTTCAGAACATCAAAACGGGCGTTAACTCTTTAAGTGATATGCTTAATGTAAATTTCGTGGTAAAATATTTTATAGTGGAACATTTTCCAAATTTTTTAAAGAAAAAAATAGAAAGAGAGCAATAAAGAGAAAGAGAATGTCTCTCTAGATATACTTATAAAACAAAATTCGTTCTAAGGGGAATCGTGCATCATTTAAAATTACCACTAAAAAGATTAAATAAAATATTGAGGTAAAAAGTAGGATCACACACACACACACACACACACACACAATTTTGACTTGGCTATTTTTGGGGATATCACAAGCGCTCGGGATTCGTGTAGAGTTCAATGTTAAACAATCCCTACATCCCGTCCAGTTTACGAAATAAAATTACCAGCGACAGAGCGTAGTGCGAGTCTCGTTCCGAATGTCTCTAAACACGAAAGACAAACACTAATGCGAAGAAATGGTCTTCCTCATTTTTGGCGGAGGTATTTAAAATGGGATAAAAGCTAGACGGCCCGGCATCGTAAAACTACAGGACTTTTCCCGCGGTAGTTGGGTCTTAATGCCGATACAGGAAGCGCCATTGAGGGCATTTCGGACGTTCATTTGCATAAAGCGGATTCCACTCTCCCCTTACACACTTTTCTATTGCGATTCTCCACCACGCCTCTCGCCGACGTCTGCTTCCTTCCCGTCCGCTATCTGAAAGCACTTCCACTTTTCGTTCTCTCTGTCTCTCCACCACGGCACAGCAGCACGCGTCCTCGTTGTTTCGCTTTTATACGTCCTTCTGGCCCTCTTCATTGTACTTTTCAACCCTCCTCTATGCCTCTTGCCACATACTGCTTATCTGCCTCTTGTGTTTCTCCAAGAAGAACTGGAATACCTCTGTTTCTCTCGCCCCCTTCCCTTCTCTTACGCTTCTACACGCGAACATCTCCTCTGTTCTCTCTTAAGTTCTTCAAGTTACTATTTTACTATCTCGCTCTTTTCTCCGCGATATTTTTCTTCCCTCCGACGTTATTCGACATTTCTATTGTTCCTTGTTAGTATGTGTGTGTGTGTTCGTTACCGAGCTATCATCGGCACTCCACCGATATTTCACCTTTATTTTTCCGCATACGTTAGCTTTCGCGCTGCCGTTCGTTCTTACCTTTTGTCTTCCTTTACCTTTTCATTCCCGCTCTCTCACGGCGCTTTCATAGATGAACTCTGCTACTTTTATTGCACCTCTCGACTCTTTGACTTCTTTCCGCTGTATGATTCCTCTTTTATTTATCTGACTTCGTTCATCGCGCGCTTCCTGCGCGCTGAAGCGTATCCTCAACCTTATCATCCTCTCGTTTCCCATTCGCGATATCATCAGCAACGAATCCTCGTTCCGCCGTTAGTATTAATTCTCATATGACTCTTATTTCCCAAATCCTTATGTTTCGCATTCCTCACGCGCCTTGAGAGACCCTTTTGTGCCCAACAATTTCTACGAATCTTAAGCGTGCGGAGATGGTCCGGTCTATGATTCCCCGAGGGTCCGCTCGAAAGGGTGATACAAAAGTCCGACCGAAAGCGCGATGGAGCGGAAATAACGGGCATGTTTCACTGTCGCCGAATGTGGGTTGGTAAATTTCGCCGGCAGGTCGATGCGCGATAAATAGGAGGCGAGATGAAATAACGCTCGAATATTGGAGCAAAAACAGCGCCTCGTACATGAGCCGTTTATTTTAAACGGGGATATAAATCAGATGTTCTGAAACTATGAATTTCGCGGCAAGATAACGGCAGATATATCAGCGCGATATAACTTTCACATCATTTTAATGAGAGAGATTCGTGAGTACGATTTACAGGCTCTCTGCCGAAGTGCCCGCATAAGTTTTGTTACAACTCGACGCAAACTAATCTTGTGTGTGCACCGAAGTGCGTTGGCACTGCAAACATTTAAGAACCGTCATGACTCCCTTCTCTCTCAATAACTTTTATCTTTTAAGATCCGTTAACTGCACTCTTAACGAGAGTCTCGGTGAAAAGTATTGCAAATTATACTGATATTAAAAGTAGCACTAATATTAAAAGTCCGTCGCGGAAAAGTGTCAAGATAAGAGGCTACTTCGAGATAACGCGAACGAAGTGGACAGACAGAAGTCGAAGACTTCGCCGACTTTAGATGACATATAATTGGATCAATTGGCGAGAGCTGGGACTTAATTGAGCTCGATAAATCAGATCTTTCGCGAGTCGACATTCGGCAAACGCGACAAGACGCTGAAAGGACGCAAGGCAGAGTCCGCATTATGCAGGCACAATTACGAATTCTCGATTACACGGTGAGATTCGCAGCGATAACGATGCTGTAATGCACGCGTCTCCCTAGGCGAGCCAAGTCCTTTCATCGCCTGTGCGTAATAGCTCCCGTTGGCGAAGGGCTCGCTAAACGCCCCATTCGTTAAAGAGTAACTCCTATCGAACTACCTATCTGCGTCATTCGGCCCGAATCGACCATTGTTTAACCTTGGACTACTTGAAGCCGCGGACTCTTGTAACGGAATTTCCGAAAGCATGCCATCGATTTCCAATTGGGGTGAACGATTTACGTACGCTTTGCTCGGCGAGCGCATTGCAAGCCTGGATTACAGTTCACGAGATTAAGCGTTTTTTCCTGGCGGAGTCCTCGGGATCGATCACTTTTTTATCGAGGATCTCTTTCTCGAAACAGTTGGTTGAGCGTAAGCGTAAAGTTGCGTCTCCGATCTGCAAATCCGGCTGATAATACCATATATATATATATATTGGGAGAAGCACGACGTCACTCCTCCGGTGACTAACATTAAGAGAGCAAAGGAAAAGAAATTATGGGTGGGAGATGTCGAAACTTACGTTAGCACATATCGAGTCGTTCATTAAACTTCGGGCACAACCGACCTGACAGGCACGGGTTTTACACTCAAGTTTAAAGTGGACGGAACTTTTTTTCAAATAAAGAGGCACATTATTCTCAAGATAAGTTGCTTTATTATGGAAGAAAATTACTTTTACGTTAAAAATTACGTAGAAAAATTACGTAAAAAAATTATTTTATCCTTCATATATAAAGTGTCTAACAATTAGTGAGAAAACGCTCGTGTATATTAAATCAAATTGAACAAAATTGACGAGTGATTGTGTATAACTTTTTTAAATTAATAATTCAAAATTTTACCCCTGATTGCTTGCTAAATGGTACACTATAAGAAAAAATATTTGTTTAGTGGCTGTTATAATAATATATTTATATACATACTTCTACTAAAAAAATATATAAGATATTTTTTAGATAAATATTTTAAATTTCAAAAATAAGTATTTTTCAAATATATTAAATATATTAAATATTATTTAAATATATTTGAAGTATTATTCAAATATATTTGAAATACTATTCAAACTTAGCTTTCCCTATAAAAGCAATTTTTTATTCTATTTAAATAAAAGAATTTAAATTTAAGTAAATATGTTATTAGTAGCCACCGAATATAAATATTTTTTGGATGCTTTGTCTCTCAGTGTAGAGAAATCTTGTGTTCAATTTGATATAATCTATATGTACACCAGCGGTTCTCCCACCTATTTTCACAGATGTCTCCTGTACAATAAACCTAATATATAAAAATTAAACAGTTTTAGATGACATTTTAAAATAATAATCATAAAACATGCTGGGGACGCGTTAGACCCGATGGAAAGATAATCATGGTTTCTGTTATTACGATTTGATATAATGATTTAACGTAAATACCAATTCACAACGTAGTTTATGTAGTGACATAATAATCATAAACGCGACAGCGGCTCGCAATATATCTCGCTTTCGAGCAAGTTGACAAAGCCAATCGCGGCAGCGAATACGGCTTAACTCCACGGAAGTGACCCCGAATTCCTCGCTTTCATCCCAAAATTCTAGCGCCAACGGGGATCTTCCCGGTCGGATGGAGCCTTGGCTGTAATAATTAACATCCTCATCATCGAGGCGGAGGCGGAACGTTGAAATAGATTTCGCGACGGATAGACATACCGGTCGTGATATACCTGAAAAGCCTGGAGGCCGCGCCAAATATACACGCCGCATACATAAGATCATTCGTAAATGCCTCGCAGCAGATACACCTAAGAGGATCCCGGAGAAGTTTGCGGAACACGCCGTTGCTATGATTACGCCGATATAGATTTATCAAACATCCGCCGTATTAGCCACGTTAGAATGTGTATCTTCGCCCCGCTAATTACCCGAGACGCGTTCGATAATCGTGCTCTCGCGTGGAAACAATCCGCCGTTGATCGTGTGCCATCGACGTCGTCGCGAAAACTCATGTTCGCGCCCGCCGTTCGACTCGTGGTTCGGCAAGCACGACAAGGCTGACGCCGGAAAAGAAAGACGATGTGTCGCGAAACGAAGTCGGAAGCAGTGGACCGACCATAGACATAATAGGACTGCGTTCGGAAACGTCACCCAAGTGTACCCGTTGCGTTGGAGTGAGCGAGATACAAGAGTGAGATAAAAAGAGAGGGACAGTATTCGAGTGACGTTTCCGAACGCAGTCAATAATCTAAACCGAGTGTTTGCCTTTAGTTAAACCACCTTGGGCGCCCGAAAAAGTAGTCGATATTGAAGGTTGGATTGCAGATCAGGTATTAATTAGAGGAAAATAAGCTGTATATCATGTTTTTTCGTGTTCTTTCAACTTTCCAAAAAGTATATTAAAGTTACAAAAATATCAGTCAGTTATAAAGTTATGATATATTTATTAGACTTTATAGACTTTATAGACCACGAACTCAGCTTTGGCGGTGACGGTCTTACCGGCTAGCTGAGTCGTCTGAAATAACAAATGAAAATATATTTTACTCAGGGATGAAAGACGAAGAGAATATCGATCCCGCATTTTATTATTTTAATAATTGCAAAAGTTACTGTGAGAAAAAGAACAAGTTTTTTTAACCAAGTTGGTCTAACCCCTTTATTCGAAGAACGGAGGTAAGAAGGTGCACGTAGAAAAGGATGGCACTGTGTTTTGAGATGGTGAGTTTTCTCTCATTCGCGCATAGTACGTAAATATGCCATCCTTTTTTACGTGAACCTCTAACCCCACTCCTCAACGCTCGGTCTAGATATATTATGTCTATGGTCTACCGACCAACAAACCGAGGCTGCTTGCGACGAGAAAGTCACCAAAATGGCTAACGACGAAGTCGGTCTAAGCCAATCTGGGAAGTTACGCCTCTCGTCTTCGGAAGACGACAATCCGCGCAAGTTGGACAGCCGTGTAGGCCGAACTTCTGAAAGAGCTCGCTCATTTGTCATGCTGTACGACGGACTCGTCTCGGAAAGTCAACGCGAATGATTATCGACTTAGGACCCACAAAAAAACTTAAGTAAGATGTAGGCAGTACACAGAGAGAATATTGTAGCAAAAATTACAATATTCAACTTTAGTAGTCCGTGAATAGACTGGCATTATTATGAGAATTATAATAAAACATATAATAAAACATGAAATTATAATAAAATATATAATTGTAATAAAGAATTATAATAAAAAAATTATAATAGAGAATTATAATAAAACATATAATAAAACATAGTAAAAATGACCATAACTTTTATTATATTTATGGCACTTTTTATTATGTTCATGGTCATTTTTATTATTGTAAAATTATTGTAATTTTCGTCATAATGCCAGTCTATTCCCGAAGTGCTAAAATGGTATTGTAAATTTTACTACAATATTCTCTCCGTGTAAGCAAATTGATCGATGATTCTTTTTATGGTCCAAGAATCAGCGACTGTGATTGATCAATTTACTTATTACTCACGTTTTACTGCTTAAGTTTTTCTGTGGCCCTTGATTGTCACGCCTGAGAGAAAAGGCCGCTACGTCCGCGACACACGCGCAAGCTGCCGTGTTTATCTTTGCCGGCGCGAATTCCACTGCAATTTAAACACTCGTCCGCCGAATATTTCGGGGCAATAACAGTGTTAGCGCAGGAATTTCGCATTTGATCATCGGGCTCGCTCGGACCTGCCGCCGAAATCGAATTGTTCAGCCGAACGGCCGCGCGACGAAATTGGCCGTGAACATTCGGCGTAACAATTTTTCAAACGCGATTTACACGCCCGAAAATATTTGTGCCATTGCAGTGCGCCCGCGCACTCGCGAGACAACTCGGAACAAGCGGGCGCGTTACCGCGCGCATTAACATTTCGTTACCGTCGGTGAATGCACGCAACCCGCATACAATCTGATAGATTCATTATATTTCCCGGATTTCCCGGTATAGGGAAAAGCAGCCGGCACTCGTTACAACACTCACCAGTTTTCAGTACTCTTACTTAGATTTTGTTCAATTAATGTATATGAGAATTTGTGTATATGAGAATTTATTAATTATTAATTAATATTTGTTTATTAATTTCCTTCTAAAAATCCTCATACACCTTAATATTTGGTAATATCTGCACAACAGTACCGAAAACAGCTAGAGTATTGATTACTGAACGTTTAAACTCACGTTTAAAACTAATGTTGTTACTTCAAATCAGGTAATTTATATATCCATTTAACCAGGCAGTTATCGGGGCTCCTATATTCACGAGTATTAGCCGTGTACCCGGATGTCCGGGAACTAAAAATCATGGGTAATATCCGTTCATTCGAGTTGACATAAACGCTGATAATTTCTTACTTGATTAAATGAGTAATTGTAAAAAGTATTAAGAAGAACTGCTTCGTTTCGAATTGCATGGTCTTTTGTTTTTGAAAATAATAATTTAAACAGATTATCATGTTTGACATTTACCTTAAAAGAATGAGATACCTGCACTCAGGTAATATTTTAAATAATTAAGAAATAATTAAGACTATCTAGATGTTTAAATGTGTGTGTGTGTGTGTGTGTGTGTGTGTGTGTCTAAGTAATTACTAAGGACGGAAACACGTAATAACAGAAAGGGAACTCGGATACCCGGGTAATACCCGACATACCCGAGTAGTAAAAATTGACAGCACTATTTAACCCGGGAGTGGGCGCGTATCGGTTATTTCGACTGAAATATATTTAAGCACATATATGTGTAATAATTAATAAATAATAATTATTGTGTAATAATTAATAAATAATAATTATTGTGTAATAATTAATAAATAATAATTAAATAATAATTAATAAATAACCAATCCAATATTATTAAAAAAAACATAATAATTGAAGGAAATAATTTTACGATGTCACTATTTCTTCTTTTTCCCATCTTTTTTTCTCTTTATCATTTCTATATCTAATATGTTTAGGAAACATTAAACTTATTATACATATGTGAATATATTAAAAATAAAATCATAATATTTTTATTTTAATTGCATTAATAAAAAATGACATTCTTTTAGTTTAATAAAATAAAATAAGAATTTCTTGCTTCTCCCGTTTTACTTTGATTAACTTAAACATTGATTTAATAAATATAAAAATTTATTTGATACAATAGAGAATAAATCTTGATTTAATGGCAATATTAAAATTATCACATTGTGTATTATTTCAATAATTCAAGTATTAATTTTAATAATATCGCTATTGAATCAAGAATATATACTCCAATTACGCGTGCTGTTTTATGCTAAAATTTTATTGATTCAACAAAAAAAGAGAGAACCGTCCGTCAAACTACGAAAGACAATAGACGTTCGACGGAAAGACAATAGACGTTCGGCGGCATATCGAGCGACGCTGACGTGGCAGAGATAAAAGACTAACGTTAGTAGGCGCGCTATGGTCTTTTAGACCGACTGAAACATATCAAATTTCACATAGAAATAAGCGCGTCTATGCCGTCTACTTCTCCATGCTATACGAGAAAACATCAAAGAAAATTTACGTAAAAGCGAAAATACGATAATGTCAATAGATTAGATGATATAAGTAGAAAAGGAAAAAGTATGGGGAAATGACCGATACACGCTCACTCCCAGGTTAAAATTCATCAGTTTTCGGCATCCCTGCTCGAATTTCATTCAATTAATTAAGAGATACATGGGGGTTTATTGATTATTTATAAATTATTACTCATTTATTATTATTATTATATATTTGTTTCTTTATAAATTGCCATACATCTTAATATTTGACTATATCGGCGCAAAAATACCGAAAACAGCTGAAGTGCCTAGTACTGGACGTTCTCCCGTATCTTGCAGCGGCGAGAATCACGCCAAGAGAATTTAATGACGTCTGCAATTCCGCGAAAAATTCCCTCGCGCATGTAAATTGCGACACAGACACCGAATACATTAAATGTAAGATAGATCTATATATTGCAGGCACACACAGACACGCTCATATATACTCGCGCGCGGCAAACAACAAAGATCTGTAGTCGAACTTCCGAGCGTATGCATAGTTGTTCCAGCTGCATACGAAAGTTCGCACGCGTCGTCAGTGAAATTGGCCGAGAACTCTCGGCAATTTAGCGTATATACGCGCGCCGAGTAATAAACTCGCGCCTGTATCGACTTTCGAGAACGTATGTCCCGTATCGCGCAAACGTCGCGGAATGCGACGTCGACGTTGAAATGCGCCGCCCAATGGACGTGCAAAACAAGGCCGAAAAATCGCATGATGCATCGGCGCGCGATACCGATACTTTCCGCGCTTCCGGTTACGTCCGGTACCGACGCCGATAATGAATGAAGTCACACGGGACGTGTAGCACTGACGCGAGCCAATTAGCCGGCTGCTTCATTTTGTTTCGAAATGAGAGCACGTCGGATGGAACGCCCAAATTGCATCACACAAAAGCAAGTCGCGCTAAAGCGTACAAAGGAAGTTCGCGATAATCTATATATCGATATCGCTGCCGTGTCCATTATGCATCGTTCAAGTGTCTCAATTCGTGAAAAAATTCATGAGAAAGACTATGATTTGTGAAAACGACAATCGGGCCAATAAGAGCCAAGATAAACTATTAGTATTATAGCGGAGGGAAAATTTAATTTTGATAAAAATTCTCCAAATTCAGCTTATTCGGCTCATAATTTTTTTACATTTCTTATATTTGACACATTATGTGTGCTTCAATGTGCGTTTCGTGTTGCACTGAAGAGGGTCAGACCGAAACGTTGGCATGTTATTCATCATCTCTTTCATCTCTTTCAAATTTGGAAGATTTTCATTCAGATTTAATTTTCCACAACTATATAACTATTTTCCATAACTATATTCTGTAATAATAGTCTGCGTTGGTTCCTCCTGATTCAGAGAAAGAGAGAGAGAGAGAGAGAGAGAGAGAGAGAGAGAGAGAGAGAGAGAGAGAG
>NW_022639468.1:824237-824724 GCF_010583005.1 Odontomachus brunneus | reverse complement strand
AGAGAGAGAGAGAGAGAGAGAGAGAGAGAGAGAGAGAGAGAGAGTTTGTGTTAATCGTGTTGAAATAATTTTTTAATTGTTTCAACACTCTGTTTTGTTTTAAACTTTGATTGTGATATTTAAGTTTTGATTATGTATTAGACCATTGAACAGTTACATGGCCGTACGCCGAAGAGTATCAACTTTTTTGCAGCTTGAAGCACAGGAGCGCGATAAAAACCTTTCCCGCGTTCTTTAACGGCTGCGAAGTTATCGAGCTGAATTTTCACGTTTATCGGTTAGAACTTAAGTTCCGTCGACACGTCCGGTGTTGAACTTCTCACGGTCGGTTCGATTTATAGCCGGTCCGAGTCCGCTAGATGTTATAAGTGGCGAGAAGAGGATGTGCGCGCGGGTAGACCGTATGGGTGCGACAGGGACAACAGGACGAGATGGAGAGAGAGAGAGAGAGAGAGAGAGAGAGAGAGAGAGAGAGAGAGAGAGGAGA
>NW_022639468.1:808344-824013 GCF_010583005.1 Odontomachus brunneus | reverse complement strand
GAGAGAGAGAGAGAGAGAGAGAGAGAGAGAGAGAGAGAGAGAGAGAGAGGAGAATGAGATAGATAGAGAGAAATTGGTCAGTCCCAGCGGCTCGGCGCTAATAACCGAGGAACACGAAGACGAGTTATGACAGTCGGTGTCGCAGCCCCTTTGGTGGGCCGCAATTGCGTGGGCGACATGTGCCATTGTTCAAACAGTACAACACTGCACCTTCTATTAGCACCGGCCGTACCATTCGGTAGCATTCCTCTCTTCGGCCAAGGTGACGACCGCCAGGTATACGTTCGTCGTCGTCGCCGCCGCCGCCGCCGCTGTCTATACACACTGGCCCGAATACCCCCGGCCTTGGAAATAGTTCTAACTGCGAAATCACTTCATCCCGTGTACAATGCGCCGGCGGAACGCGGAATCTGCTCGGCGGGTCACTCCCGTGTTTGCGCCGCATTGTTAAATTTCGCGCGCCGACATATTTCAGTCCGCAGCTATAAAAAGGCCATCCACGAACATCCCGTCGCATGAAACGGTCCTGTGAGTTCTGCCAGTAACGGTTATGTAATACCAGAGGAAAACTGAGAAAGAAAGACGGCTGAGAATTCATCAACGGAAGACACGCGGCTGTCGTTTCTTTCCGTTTGATTTTTATCTTCACTGTTTTTATCTTCAGTCGTATATCCGTTCGATCATGTTGCCGGCGATTAAATCTGCAAACTGACTCGGAATCGCAGTCCTCATCGCTCCAACCTCGGTCATGAAGTAAGAATCCTCGAACCGACCGCTATCTGAGTTAGGGTAGTTTGACGCGAGAGGTAGTAAAACGTGACTTCGCTCTGGAAATAATATCGGCTATAAAGTCGGATAGTAAGGTAACCAATGTCTGTTCGAAAAGTCAATTCTACGGCCTCAACCTGGGCAGAAAATACGCGCGGCACTTGCGCGACCTCGTAAACCCCTACATCGTTCTTTCGCGAAAGAATCCACAACGTACGCAAGGTCATGGCGTTGCCGCTTTTGCAACGTGCAATTAACCATCCACTCGTGCGAGACGGTATTAAAGTCCCGCATAAAAGAGGAAAGACGATATGTGATATAAGCACGGTAAAAAGACGTTTTATATTTGAGTTGAAGTCACGTAGAAAGAAATTTCTGTGTTAATTTGACATTATCCTTCTGTTATTTTCACTATTCTGCGTTGAGTTTATTTATTAACTATTAAAATCACACAATAATATCCAAGTGTTACATTTTTTTGTTAATTTTCGATGTATTATTTGTGCTATCTGTTCACATATTTGCCTTGTGTTAAATTTATGTAAAAATTACAATGGATAAATTGGGACACGTGAAGTGTGTGGAATTTAACACAAAATTTTTTACAGTGAGATAAAAAACGTTCAATAGTCACTTGTTATGGCACTCGCTAGCTCTCGGTACTCTTGTTCGGATTTGATCAAATATTAATGGATATTTATTAATTATTCACTGATTGTTATTTATTCTTTTTTTTATAAATCTATGATCTATGGTCTATACTATTTTATATATATATATATATATATATATATATATATATATATATATAACAGAGTGTCTGTCTGTGTTTCCTATACACTCTTAAACTATTTAACCGATCTGAATTTCACATAGTTATTCTTTAGGACCCTGCAGAAAATATTAAACCTGGCACCTCACTCTCTTCTCCTGAAAATGTCATCCCCTTGACACTTTGTGATAACTGGAATAGTTATACTCATAACATCGGATAGTTTTAACTGGTATATGATAAGATCCGCGCGACAGTGTCGACTACCAGGCGACATGTAACTAGGCGTTTTACGCCTAGATCTTTCAACCAAGATAGGGTAAAACATTTTCACTAGCTGGCACTCTGCCAGTATTCGGCACTCTTGCCCGGATTTTCAATCAATTAAGCTGTCTATATGGGGACTTATTAACTATTCATTAATTATTGCTTATTTTATTTTTTAAATCCCTATACACCTTTTAATATTTGATAAAATCCGCGCAGAGGAGTGCTGAGAACTGGCGGAGTGCCATCGACTACTGGACGTTTTACCTCATACACACGGTCGTAATACAGACAAGATTCAAAAGAAAATAACGATAAAAGCAGTGACGGGATAAATACTGTTAGCCTGACAATCGCGACAGGCGCACGAGAATCGAACTTCCACCTTGCAATCTCGCGCGACCGTCTAATACCTTCCACCTGGCACAGAGCTCCGAGTCAGTAACAGCACCTGATTGATGCGACAGCATTACTATAGCCGACGGTAATCATAAATAAAAGGGTACTATGAGTAAGCTTACGGCGTCGCGGTGCCGCGTTACCGCTATTGCATTCGTCCATAGATTACCGCACGATATTATTGCATTACTTATCCGTCTAATCCAAAAATCAGTTCCATAGCTTTCCCTAACCCCTCCCCCCTCCCCCCTCTCTCTCTATCTCTCGGAGACTGCGCCCATTTATTAAAGCATTATGTAACACAAAGGCCATTCGTTCTCCATTAGCTAATTGATTATTATAATAACTTCGTTATATCTGCGACGCGCGCGAAATAATTTGATCCGTATACAATGCATTTTAAGAGATGGAGCTCAACGTTTCAAGTCCCCTCTCCCCCCTTCTGCGACCTCTTCGTGCCGCCCCGTTTCATTAATAAAGCCCGGTCGATTCGTTTCGCCGGGCGCATCATTCATTCCGCGTGGACTCGACGCAATCACCGAGTGGAAGTACTTCTATCTAATACGCACCTGCTCTCTACGTCGGCGGAACGGTCGTTTTACTGGCGGAACGGTCGTAATTCCTGTCGGAGTTAGTATTACACGAACGTGCCTCGAATGAGGCAAAATCTTCGCGTATTGACGCACGATAAATAACCGTGGCGCGAGCGCGAGCGTGCGAGTGAGTGCGCGCGAGAGCGCGCGCTATTATTCCATGACCGTAATACATCGCGCGCGCCCGCGTATATTGTAATGTAATTTGCATTAAATCGCGATCATTTTCTACGGGGAGGTTAAGTACTGCAGCATCAAACACAATCGCAGCTAATTTGCAATTTCATCGCGCTGTACCAGGATTCGCGATCAGTCGTTATTGAATATACTTGCGCGTCGAATTATTAAAATATTTTCCGATTTTCGATACGGCGCCAAAGACGCGCGCCGGCCTCTCTCTCCCTCTCGATTTTATTAGATTCTTTTTAAATCAATTGCGAGGTAATATAACAACAACAATAATAATGATATATTCTTTACTGGAGAGATTACGCGGAAAAAACAATTCCGTTAGTATAACTGAATTTTCTGTTACCCGGAAAATGGAAGCCAGATTAACATATTCGCTACCACGATTTGTTTGGGGAATTCTCCCCGCAGACCACATTTGTTTCCATGCAATTGTGTAAAACAGATTTGTTTATACGCGGATACACAAAGAAAAAATGTCGTGCACATGTGACGTTGGTAAACGAATGTGTTAGGTAAATTTGAAAATTTTGAGTAAAGATGAATTGGAAGTGAGAAACCGACGTGTCAAATGTGACACTGGTAGAGAACGTGTTAAAAAGGCTCAGTTGTAGGAGCAGAAAGATTTCTGCAGGAGGTTTCCACTTAGTTAATTGTTCTCAGTTATTGTAACCGAGTTTGAATGTTTTTGGTTGCAGTAACAGAGATATCATTTCACGTCGCTCATCTGGTTCCTATTCAGTTGCATGAATTGAGGCTTTTTTCCGTGTAACGACGCTTGAGAGTTGCGCGCAAAGTTGTGCGGCGAAGAAGTGCTTCAGCTTGTGTTATAGCGTCAGCAGTTGATATTAATGCATCGCCAAATGTTATGAGTTTAAATATAAACACGACAACACCTTTTGGGATGCGCTGCAAATCCGAGTGTTTTATTTTTAAACGCATAAACGTGTCATTTGGCTGAAGCTCTTTTTACACGTATCACCTAAATTTTGACAGGAATAAGGCCATTAAGAGTCGATGCTGGATGTTTTTTGCAAATGTCTATGATGGGGAGGATAATAATGTTTGTAGTGTCAAACGCACGCGCCGAAATATTTTCCGATCTTTACAACGTACGCGATGAATCAATTTTCCACTAACAAACCGACCCTAAATTCCCTAATATTTTTCTATAAATATTGTAATTATTAAAATCTCCCTTATTTTAATGCTCTCCCATACGCATTGATTCTATTATCCTCCTCATCATAGACATTTGCAAAAAACATCCAGCATCAGCTCTTAATGGTTTTATTCCCGTCAAAATTTAGATGTTACCTAGAGAGCTTTAAGATATTTATTTCTTTCACACGTCTCTTACGATTTTAAACCAAATGTCATTTGACACATTTAGGAGGTGTAAATGAAAATTCAATACGCTTAAACGTGCCATATGACGTGATTTAAAACGGTAAGAAATGTGTAAAAGGAGATCCAACCGAAATAACACATTCGGATTTACAGTGCGAATGTGTCAGTAAATGTAAAACTCGTCGTTTAAAAATACACGATACGAAATACAGAGGGGATGTGATATATAACATTTATAATTGCGCCGGTAACCGAAACATTAAAGACGTTAAACTCGATCAGAAGTTGATCGAGTCATAGAATTCGTGTCACGTGCTCCGGAAGGGGGGAGGGGGCTTAGAAATATTTAATTCTCCGTCTCTCTCAGATCATGCTACTCTATCTCTGCTCCAGCCAGGTCACGTGGCAGCCTCCAAACGTGATATAATTATCAGTCCATCTTCAGAGGGCATCTTCGTCTAAGCACCGCTCGTAGCGCCGGAACCCAAATTGAATCAATCAGGCTTGTATCTGAGCACGTATGTTGCTAATCGAATCGATTCACGTTTCGCCTACACGGAATTTCAACTATCCGCCAAAGGATTCGCATTCGTCCGTGCGTATATACACAGATACGTGCGCGCCCGTGGACACACACGTACGCTATCGATTGCTGCGCAAAAATACCCTTCCCCCCGGAACGAAATAAGCGATCGCGCGCCGACGATAATCCACTCGTGCGCGACAATTGACTCTGATGCGCGATTACCGTCATTAATATATTAATTTGTACACAATCATTCGCGCTGGTTTGACGACACAGCGCGTTTGTTGTCGGGGCGAGGCGTCGTTCCGAAATTTTGTCGTTTTCCACAATATAACATCGGTCCCTTTGCTGATCGATACGCTCTTTTTCCTCGTGTTGCAGGTGATGAGAGCGACACATTGCGGGGGTTAAAGTGGCAGCCGAGAAGGGCGAAGAAGTGGCGAGGCTCGTGAAAATCGGCATCGGGGGCGTACGATCCGGGCAGCGGTAGTGGTGGCGGAGCGGCAGGGGTGAGTATGTCTCTCGTCTACGTTGATAAAAAGCGGAAAGTGGGATGAAACCGGCTACGTGAGTCAAATACTCTTTAGAGAAAACTTCTGGCGAGCATTAATCGTCCAATTTCACCGCCGTCTTTACTCGGCCACTCGAATCGATCGATCTGTTATCTCACTATTAATACGTTCGCTGTTAGCGTCACACATGTGTAACGTACCGATCTCTCACTAGAGATCATTGTGCGAGATATTACACAAAATACTCAATTTACCTATTTAACATATATTATGTGTGCATAATGCACAAACGCGCATTATGTTAACACATTCCGTGCTATACAGATCATCGATGGCCCATGCAGAACTCTTCGTTCAAGGCATATGATGTATCGATTCCAAAACAAAACGTAATCATGAAATACCTTCATAATTATTATAAGACACATGTTATTTGACATATAAAATTTGTCGACAATTTATCAAATAACGTGTGTGTCTATCCAGATAGATTCACTGCGCGTACGTTACAAACTCGGGAAAGCTATTTGATATATGCGTTCACTACAAATACAAATGTCTAATTCTGACTGAATCTCTTTTTACATGTTTCTTATATTTTAGTTGTGTTATTTATTGTCTTTAAACGTATTAAACGTATTAAATTATAATTTACACATCTCTCTATCTCTCTCTCTCTCTCTCTCTCTCTCTCTCTCTCTCTCTCTCTCTCTCTCACTCTCTTAAACGAGTTAAATGATGTAACTTAAAATTTACTGCAAGGAACGTGTAAAAAGAGCTTTAGCTTAATTACATGTTTATACATTTGAAAATAACACATTTGGATTAACACATTTGCAGCAAAGTTTTCTTTAAAACTTACAAGTGCACTTTCTGCGTTTTTTGCTATTTAAAGGCGCTACATAAATTTTTAGTTTTTACACGTATATTAAACATGTACTGATCATTCAGAATACGCAGATGCTACAAAATTCAGATCTAAAATAAAAAAAAGTTTGTCATTATTTGAAAAAAAAATATAGACCTAAAATTTCGACTCAGATTGTTATTACTAAGTATTCGCTAAGTATTCGCTTCCAGTATTTGGCTCTTACTCTCTTATCTTATATATATTCGTAATTAAATAAAATAAATGTTGTTGCACAATATAACAACGTGGGCCATCGGTTTATGAAATTAGACACGAAACGTGTTGAGTAGAGTTACTGAAAATATAGCGTGAACTGTCACGAGTTGCGAATTGCAATTTAAGCTCGGTATAGCGAACGTGTCAATTTAAAGCGTTTAAAACGTTTTGTTTCAACAAGTGACAGACATCACGGTACTCGACATCACACACCGAAAATCGCTCGATCGCCGACCTTGACCGGCACCAAATTGGATCTCTCGCTGTGCAAGTCGAATCTCGCGTGGCAGAACTTCCGCAAGGTATAAAGACGTGATTCGCCATCGGCGTTCTTCGCGGAGAAAGGGAATTTTTACGAGGTCATCAAACCACGACGCATAACGCGCGATACCTGCATACGCGCATCGAGCAAACTCGCGCGACCATTACTTACTGTCACTTCGCGCCGTATCCTGGGAGATTCCGTCCATCACGCGGCGCTACGTCGCGCATAGGTGCCTATACTCTTTACGATTTCTTATTTGGCGTCGGTACTTCTAGTTTTATGCGACATATTGAGCGACGTGTCATTTACCGTTCAGCTCACCCCCTACCGGGTGTAGATGCCGGTAGGTGTTGCGGTGATTGTTGCGGCCGCGCGTGTGCTATGGTTGTAACGGACGTCGACCTGCTTGTGCCCGCAGGTACTATGGGAGCGGGGGTATGGGGGGCGGAGGAGGGCTACAAGCCACGGACCTCCGGCGAAGGCTCGAGTTCCAGTGTACCGGAGGAACTTGTTCGCAGAGTCTTCGGTCCCTAAGGCACGACAGCTACCATGCTACCGAGGAGAACGCCGCGTGCGACGACCACGAGGACAGGTAAACCAGCGCGGGCATTGCCTCTCCCGATTGCGCGACCCATTTGTTTAGCGATCAGAAGTGTCCTAGCTTCGTGTTTTAAGTCCGTCACGAAATACGCGCGCGTGTTTATAAGATACGTTGGGAAAATATTTATTACGTGAAGGGAAAAGGTTGATTGAAATAACGTGATACTGAACGAACATCAAGCGTTTTTCGATTAAAGAAAATAGAATGTCTGTTTCTTATCAACTCAATTCAGGCTGTAAGGTTCAGAAATTCTGTTCCCTTCAAGTAAAAGACGATTGATCCGTTCATTGTCACGTCAATTCAACCCTTTTTCTCCGTATAGTGGCTTGCAAAAACTCATCATATTTTTAGTCTATATTTTTATCAGTAATAATGAAACGGTACATGCCGTATCCACAATCAAAGTATCTTTATCCACTACTTTCTGTCATCTCTAAAAGTAATTGCCTGATTTCACGTTTGTGAGATTATTTTTATCTTCTCAATGAAATTATCGACGATCCGACAAACTTTTGCAAGCTCCTAATAGATTCATCGACAAGTTCCCGTGTACATAAAATGTCGTCTCTTAATTTTGTGAATTAAAGTAAAGGAAGCTACAAATTGTCTCTTCAATGTGTCGCTTGTGTTGGAAGAGCGAGCTTATGACGTAATCTCGTGTCAAAATATTTTTGTAAGAAGGAATTTCAATTAGCAGTGTCCTTAAGATGACACGCCGCGGTGAAATCGCTTATAATAAAAGGAAGCACTTCTCCTCAGGGGGACTGACCACGAAGCGGTCATCGCTTCCGGTCAGCCCACCTGCACAAGCTGCCGGCCGTATAGGCGCCAGGAGAACGAAGCGGTTGAGAAAAAGGAGAGTCTGAAGCGACGCATGCCCGAGACAGATGGGATCGGCGCGGTGTACCGGAAGCTGCGGCTTTGTCTGGGCCTTTTCGAGCACGCGGGTAAGAACGATGAGGACGACGACGATGACGACGACGAAGGGAAGAGGCATCGGTTACGGTGGTGTCGCAGGGACTTCCGACGAATCGCGGAAGTGGCGGCAAGGGCTCTACTCCTTGGCATCGCGCTTCTCGTCACACCAGGTATGCGTTTTTCAACGAGAAATCGTCAATTGCAAGATATTTAATGCATTTCTCACGTGACTCAATTTATCCACTCTGACTTTTGTGTTAATTTAACACAATTTAACACATTTAACACGGCAAATGTGTGTTGATCGATAACACAACTTATCTGTATATGTCAAGCGTGTCATACTAAAAATGTACATATAAATTGTGTTATTTTAACACAATTAAAAATGACGAGCAGAAATTCAACGCAAAACAATCAAAACAACAAAGAGAGCGAAAATATGTCAAATTATACAACAGAATAAAAAATACAATAAATTGTATAACACAATGAGTGTTGAAAATTTACTACGCAAATTTCTACATTGATCGATCTCGACACAAAATATTTTCCATCGTATAAACAGCGCTGAAAGGTCGTTATTTCCTGAAGATATGTTTACATGAATTTTTCTCGAAAATTCTACTCTGGAAGCTCATCCGAACGTTTCAACAACACCATGTACAGTCCGCGTAGACATTTTTTAATTCGATAATTCAATCGTTAATCCTCTAACACCAATCCTGTAACTCCCGGACGTATAGGTGTAAATTTCACTATAATTTACTTTCAGAACTTGTTCAAAACTTATGCATAGAAACCAGTTTAAAAGTAAAGCAAAAAAGAGAACGAATATTACAATTTTTGATAGGTGATTTAATAAATTTCCAAACAATTTCTTGATAATTCGCGCTCAATACGTAAAATGAGCGCGTTACCGTCAGGGTTAATAGTACTACGTCGATAGCTCGTTAGTATTATCGCATTACGTCGTGGTGATCGTGATAACGCTAGATACTGTCGAATCCAGAAGTCTCTTCATTTGTCCGCTAGTGCAGTCGCGTCCCGGACTGTGTATCGTCCCTCAATTAGCGGGGACCGCAAATTAGAGTTCGCTAGTTGGCGGGACGTCCGAATAGTCGCTAATGCCATGGCACCGTATCTCACGAAACGGATCGTTGCTTCTCAAATCCGACAGTCCATAGGCGGGCTGCCGGGGATAGAGAGCTTGCGGCATGTAATGGGACGTTGACCGAGATCGACAAATGAAGCGAAATAAGCCGAACGCGATCAGACAACGGTATCGGGCGAGAATGCCAAATGCTTGATCTCCTTGAGTCGGGGGGAGATGAAGCGAAGGCACACGATAGACGCAACCTCTTCATCACAACCGTCTTAACTCGGCAGACTGTGTGCACTGCGATACGATACGATTTCGCCAAGAGCACACGATCAACCGCGTCAACATGGCGAATTGAAGAAAGAAACATCTTAAAAATACAGATATACGATTGAGGCCTCTGAAGATTCTGAGTCACAATTTTAAAAGGACAGTAAGAGCCAAATTGCAGTTATTGGGTGCGGATGTATTATTTTGTTAGTGTGCACCCAAGTACAATGCAAAGCGACGACAGTCCGTTACTTATTAAAATAATTATATTAGTAAAATAATATGCATTAGTAAGACAATATGCATTAGTAAAACAAATTGCATTAGTAAAACAATGTATTTGCAATCCAATAACTGCAACATTAGCGATAATTCACAACTTGGCAGGAAAGCACAGAAAGCAGACAGGCGGAAGCTAATCGAAACTCGCGCTGGTAGTGAGCAGTACATTTTGCAGAAATTGTCGACTACCAGCGCGAGTTTTAATTGGCTTCTGCCTTTCTGTTTTTCTGCCAAGATGAGAATTCCTTCTTACTGCTCATTCAGATCTGTCTTCAAGTATCTTGCCGCGGCTGCAATTCTATTGCAGAAAAAGTATTCTGACGATATCGTATTATGTAAATATTCGTCCCAGCGCCTTTTTCCCCGAATGGATGAAATATGTCTCGCGTTATTAATGGCGCACGAGTCGTTGTTCCCGTCGCGTTCGCATCGGCGGATACGTAATTACCGCGGAGGTCGAATTCGATGACAATTTTTATCGGCGACAGGCACATCTGGCTGGATTGTGAGTCTCATTCATATACTGGCGAATATTCTCTTCCTCTTTTTCTTTCTTGGCATCACGCGGCGTCCAATCCAGGCGGGTTTCAATTTGAAAGAATTTCTCTTCGGAGCCGAGAGCGTGAATGGCCGCAGCCACTGTGAAAAGAGACTGAGCCTTTTATCAGCGCCCTGAATTCGTTTTGATACGCGGCAGTCCTGCTGTTTGACAATTCGAAAAATGGCCCTCCCTGTCAAATGTGGGACATTGTCATTTCCGGCGCGGGAGCGCGCCATACGCGCAAACGCGATACCGCTCCGTCCGTTAACGTTACGTGTACGTACGTAACAATGATATATTTATACATTATTACACAGTATTTTTTGCGCATACCTGGGCAACAATGTTTTATAAACGCGACACGTATACACAATTCTCGTGATTTATTAATTAGATTTGCATTTGGGCCGCGAAATTAGAACATTTCATATTAAATCGCGAAAAAGTATCGTGCGTAATTACAATTAAACAAGTGTCGTTTGGCAATTTAGCGTGAAACCGTAGAGAAAGCATTCTCGTAATCGTATCACGTTTTGTTTTTACAATTATTTCGACTAAGGGGCACACTCTCGACCGCGAGAACCTTAATCACGCCGTCACACAGCGAGATTACTGACGGGGAACAAAAGAAAAATAAAAATATGCTCGCGACACGCCTGTGTTTCACGCTTCTCTTTTCTCCTTCTTTTTTTTCAGCGCACGCACGTTACACGAGGATCCTTATGAGGCTCGTTATTCTCATCAGCGCGAACAATTTCATTAAAAATCCGGCTTTTCTCGTGAAGTCTCATTCAAAATATATGCTTAACTGCGTTAACGACGCACACGCGGCGGTAATACAAAAAACTCACGTTCACCCGCAATTTAAGCACGCACGCATTGTCCGGTCTCAGGGGAGATAAAAAATATAATTAATCACAGCAATTGCACTGATTGCTTGCCCGCGATATAATTCTCCTTTCATTCTCGCGATACACCGAGTACTTATTATTGAATAATATCGCAATTGCTTGTTTCGGCCGAAACGTTGCACGCACATGTATGTGTGTGTGTGTGTATGTATGAGACAAAAAGTACGTTCGATACGTTAGGTATGCCGAAACGCTGGACGTTATATTGTGTAAATGTTTATAGCAAATAAAATAAATATTGGGACGGTGCCGGCCGCAGAGCGCCGTTTTTCATCGAAATCGTAACGATCAAATGCTCAATTGTTCCAATTAATAATGCCGCGATTATTCCATGGTGAGTTTTATCAATTTGCCCAATATAAATTTTGCGATCTATGTGTACGTACGCGTATGTGTGGTTGTATATACGCATACGTATTTATAATGTAATATGCGCGGTGAGAGCGCATGATATTACAGCAAATCATCGAGAACACTTGAAATGAGATACGCAACTTGGAATAGAACGCGAATTCGAGTGCGGGCTCTTTTAATTAAACCTCAGCCCGCCTTCATTTGCGTACACTCTCGCATTGGTTTACCAGTGTTCGAGTTGAAGGTTCGATTCGGAAGTTTCATGCCAAGCGTGAAATTTCTCACGCGCACATGCACGTACTTTAAGAGAGAATATCTGCACGCTAAGAGTAACAAACTGTTTACTCCTTATTCTGAACTTTCTTCTGCCGATAAAAATGCTTCCAAGTGTGACCTATAAACGTTCTGATTGGCTGATAAACATATTCTGAGGCACTTTCAATGATAAAAGAGAGTTCAGAATAAGGGATTTGAGTTAAGTTCTAGGGATAAGGTGCAGATTCAAGAAGGTTCAAAAATAATTTTTCAGAGAAAATCTAAAAATTCAAGATGTCATTTGTTGAGTCTCATTGGATCTTGAATGTTCAGCTTCGAATCTCCGAATTTGCTCGCTGGAATTCAACACAAAAAGTATCAATCCGTTATTTCTAACCGTCCGGAACATCACGAGTCCCATGATTCTCGTAACGCCTTTCTTTTTAAGATCGTGATAAATTCCTCCTCGAGAGGCAACGGCATGTTCGCGCGGCGGGGATGTGTAGCTCTATAAATTCGCGTACTTCGCA
Organism: Odontomachus brunneus; assembly: GCF_010583005.1. Taxonomy (NCBI): domain Eukaryota; kingdom Metazoa; phylum Arthropoda; class Insecta; order Hymenoptera; family Formicidae; genus Odontomachus; species Odontomachus brunneus. Next base: position 811,482 of record NW_022639468.1, on the reverse strand, counting down.
GTTGCGTATGTGTGTGTGTGTGTGTGTGTGTGTGTGTGCGCGTGCGCAAGTGTGTGGACGGGCGATTATGGTTTCTTCCTCATAGCGGCCATCAAAGCGTCGCAGATGGCAGGCGATGAAACGAGTTGCAAATGACGCGCGGTACCGACCTGTGGAGGGTACGTTGCCCTTGATAAAGTCCGTTGCACACGGGCGAACCGGTCGATCGATAGGGGCCCCCGAGATGACACCCGACGACGACGTTGCGCGCCGCGATGGTCGATTTCACGGCGTTGTTGTCGAAGCGAGGCGGTACGCTGCGACGCGAGGTGCCATCGAGATCGGCTCGCGTGGCTTTTTTTTTACGCGAACGACACGCGCGGCGTTGCGCCGGTTAGAAGAAAACGTGTCGTCCCATCGGCGCTTGCAAACCTCTCGTCGATTAATCCTTCACGCGCGTTACTCCCGTGCGTATAGCCTGTAAATCAGCGAGTTTACGGCGCGAACATTAAGACGGCAAGAGAAATACGATTTTTTGCTTTTTACAACTTGCCGTTTGTGTACCTCGACAGACACAACTCCCGCGGGAAAGCGTGTAAATCGTAACAGCCCCGCGCCGCGGTAACGATACGTAAAGCCATTGTCGAGTATGCGAGGGTAAGGACGCGCTTGCGATGAACGGCGATCCGCCAGGAGGGATTTTCAGTCTGGGCAGCACGTTTCGTTTATCCGAAATAATGAAAACCTATCTTTTGAATCCTGAACTCATTAAGGTAATAGTATGCTCGTTAGACCGGCTTAATTGCACCTAACTCCCGCTTCATCCAATTGGGCCGGGCTCTGAACGAAGCCGTCTCAAACACACGCCTAGCTATTTAGCTTACACGAAATATGGCGTACGAGCTGATGGAACGGCTCGCTAATTTCACGCTCCGACGCTGCCTGAAAATTCGTTGGTAAAGATGAGAAGCTACTTCGTGAACTCTCTTGCTTTAACGCTCTCGCGCGTTTGCGAGGCGAACGGCCCGCTGCGGGAGGTCAGTGACAATGAAGTGTGCGCCAAAATGTAGTTAATTCCCGTACGGTGCGCCTGTGTTGAAAGGCGCTTTGTGAATGCGTGATTAGCTCACGAGCAAAATTAGAAGAAAAATAGAAAACCCACGTGGATTTGAGCGATATAAGTTTCAGTTTCTTTGTAACAGACTTTCAAGAATAATAAGGGTGGCCAAAACGACCATCTCTTTCGAATAAACTTTTGCCCTGAGAGTCTTTTTTTGAGTCCTGAACTAAGAATGATAATGTCTTTCCTAAGAAGCTACAGTTAAGATTTAATGTCAAAATGATCCATCTGATTCTTTATGAAGACTGTGAGAGAAACAACGAAATAGTCATTTCTATGTTAAATTCTAATCAACGAATTCCAAGATTCGAAATTTAGAATTCAAAATCCAGCCCAAACCAATAAAAATTAACGCGACTACCATCTTGGATTTTCAATCCCGAAAATTATTTCAAACCTTTGAATTTGTATCTTGCTTAAAAAACTCAAAATTTATTTTGGTCACCCTTACAATCTCTGGAAGTTTCCTATAACAAAGCTGAAATATAAAATTATAAGAAAAATTATAAATAAATAAATTATTAAATTATAAATTATTTTATAAAATTTCACGAAGGTGTATGTACACTGAAAAGAAAAAATATCTAAAAAATAAGAAATATTTATTCGGTGGGTATTGATAACATATTTTTACATTGAGAAAAAATAAGAAAATATATATTTTCTTTCAAATAAGAAAATATATATTTTTCCAAAATTATTTTACACAAAAATAATTAGTTTACCCTGTTTGGACAAGAATTCAGATTTAAATATCTCATTAGTACATACATCGAATCAATATTTATTTTACAGATATTTTTTTCTCACGCAATGTAGACATCTCATTTTGTCGGATTATTTACTTCGATTTGTTGCAGAAAAAGGAAAGAAGATGCTTCATTTTGAGATTCATTGTAAGAATTGCCGACGAGACATTTTGTTTTCGCATGTCGCAGGAATAAGCGAATTCTTTTTTTCAGATTTCGTGCGGGATGCGCGCGACTAACGTGCATTCTTTGTGGAAGCATTCAAATGAATTGTTCAATCTGTTTATCTCGCCGGAAAAACAGCCGCGAAGTAAAGGGCGGATTGCCAAAACGACGTGGAAGTGATTCTGTCTAAACTCCGGGTTAACGGGCTGTGAAACGGAAAAGTCTTTCCCGCGCATAAAGAGAATTTCCGCGCCGGTTGCTCGCTTCTCTTTCGGATTTTCCGATGATCGGGTAATACGACTCAACTGAGTTTCCCTCGACTACAAAGTTGAGAGGCAAATAATGCCTGGAACGTTCGCGTCGCGTGCACGCAAATTATTAGCGGCTGGGAGAACTTATCGCGCGCGCCGCATCGACGTGTATAAACCGCGCGATACCGTCGCGAGAAATATTACAGGAACGCGCGCGATTATCGCAATTAAACCGCTCGGCAATTTTACATTATCAAGAAACGTGACCGTAGGGTGTCTCGTATATCATCTCGTCGGTAACTCGCGACAACATGTTGCATAAATCCTAGAGAGAAATCCTAGAAGAGAAACAACCATCTACGAGTTCTACATCTTAGAATATCTTGTGCTGTAGGAACTTCTAGTTTGAAAGTTTAGGGGAGCTTAATATAGCGAAGCATGTATTAAAAACCAAGGAGATTCTAAGGTAGCGATATAATCGTCGGATCGCGCGGCACGGAGTCGCGAAAGTCTCTTTGGCGGAGTTGCTGAAGCGGCGCTCGACTCATTTAACGACAAAATTAGTGAGCGAGTCGCGCAACACAATGATAGTTGTAATTATTAACTGCATACACACACACACACACACATACAAAGAACGCGAGGGGCTTTATTTTGCGAACTCGCTTTTCGGAGATAACGAGATGTTCCCGTCGTGTACATGCGCCCGCACGCTTCAGACAGACCGTTGAAAATTTAATAACAAGTAACAATAAAAACGGTTATTTGGACGCCGTGCTATCCCGGGAGGGCCACGGCAATGGCGATAATGGCTGTACAAATGTGCGTCGGATGCGTATGAGTTTGGATTATTATTTGCAGCGCGTACACCGGG
>NW_022639468.1:803892-808299 GCF_010583005.1 Odontomachus brunneus | reverse complement strand
GGGGGGGGGGGGGGGGGGGCGGATTAAAACGACTGTTGCATGATCGGAGGAGGCACGGTGGGTGTTGTGTGTCGTTCTCTCTCTTGTCCTACAATATCAATAATAATGTTATGCTTCTGTTGTTGTTAATAACATATTGTTCGCAGCGAACAGCGATCGCGTTTAGATGTTGCGACGAGAACATAATACAGGACGAAAATTTAATTTGGAGTTTAATCGGAGGTTTCTACCGGTGGTAGTTATAAGTTTACAGAGCAAAGTTAACGAGAAAAATTAGAAAAAAGTTGAATTGAAAACAGTTGAGGAAAATTAAGAAAATCGAAGCGATTTTCCATGCTTCAAAAGGCCCTTTAGAAGTCATTCTCGAGGAGAAATCACTCACACACGATGAATTATCTAACGTTAGATTCTGAAATGTCTATTTTTTCATATTAGAGGAAATTAGAAGCGGATTGGCACCACAATATGCATGTCTCCCATTTGTATTCCTTGGATATTTTCCTTTAATATTAAAAGAAACAACAGAGACATTTCGAAATCCAACGTTACACGGAGAGAATTTCAGAGTAAAAATTACAATTTTTATGAATTTTTATACAAATTTTGTAGCCAAGAAATAGATTGACATTCTGATAATTTATTAGCCTTTTATTTAATGTTGTTTATGTTTTAGGAATTGAAATGTGTTATTATAAAAAATGTACTGTGTGTCTAATGAAATTTACCATACGAAATAGATGTCAATACTCCATTTCGATCTTAATATCCTATTTAATATTCCAATTAATGTCTATTTTGGTATTGTGAAGTCTACATTAAACCCTCTTGATTCTATTTAACCACCTAGCTTTGCCAAGAAGTCCTATTTAGAACCTACAAGTGGCATGCTGTACATTTCCTGCCATTTAGAGGCGCTAAGTGAGACTTCAGTTTCTATCTGTATTAAACATACATTGATCCTTCAGAATATACAGATATTGGAAAATTCAACTTGAGAGAGAGAGAGAGAGAGAGAGAGAGAGAGAGAGAGAGAGAGAGAGAGAGAGAGAGAGAAAATACAGCTACATTTTCGATTCGGGTTCCTGAACTACTAGAAACATAGTGGAACTGAACAGAATTTGTATGAAAAGGAAAGAAAAGCTACAATACTCTCTCCGGGGTCACCCTGTGCATTGACCTCGATGACTCTCTAAACGATAAGAAGTATCGAGGTGTGCGACGAGTTAACGCGACTTTTCTTCTGCTCCGCGAGTTTGCTGTTGAACGTTCGCGAGTCGCGCGCACATCCCTCATCGAGAACTGCCTGTGGCGAAACGTCGAACTCCTGCCGATGGTTCACAGGGGCAGACGTCGAGAAGCCGCGATATTACACAATGCATACGTAATGCGGCGATGCGGCTCCGGTGCGCGAAGTGGCGCGTCCATATCCGCCCGGGCGGATGTGCATCGCGGGAGAGCTCGTAACGCGAGACGTCGTACGCGACGGATACATATTAAAATATCCTGGGACATTAATGCAACAGCGTGCGGGGATAAATTCGACGACGTGGACGTTTAAGCTACCTGGTTCATATTCACGAGCGAGCGAGAATACGTCGAGCGTGAAACTGGAGAAAAAAGGCAGTTGGATCAACAATATTGTCGGTCCAAAGGACGCTTCCAATTGATTATTGTATCCATTGAATAAATAAGTTCAACAATAAGTTGCGTTGACATAGTTACCAATCAAATCGTACTCATTGAATCAATTGATATAACTCATTACCAAGCAACTCTCTAATTCGTTCAATTGGCTAAACGTTTGCTTCAACGAATTTTGTTCGTTCGAAGCAAAGTGTCTCGTTAACTCCACTGCCTTTTTTCTCAACGCAGAGTGTCAATCATAAATCTTTCCCCTAGTATGAAGAATTCTAATCTTGAAGACCTGTGAAAATGCTCACTTTTCATGAGCTTACATTGAAGGGAAAGATTCGTGATCTCCTCCAAGTATTGCGAAATTATTCACTTTTCATGATTTGGTACTAAGGGGACAAATTGATAAGTAAGATCGAGTTCACGTAAAAGGATTCATAATTGATGGGCAGGACTCGCGAGAGGGGATCCAATTAAATGTCCGATAGCAAAAAAATATAGAAGAAGAGGAGCCTCCCCGGCGAAATTTATCGGGGAAATAACGCCTTTCGCGCTCGTTATTACGCAAGGTCTTCGGGCCATTAGCACGGCGCAGAGCAGCGCAGTAACATAAAAAGTTACTGCGCGCCATAGTTTTACAATAATAACCGTAATGTGAACGGTAAATATCGATGCAACACGCGTCACGACCGAGATGGGCTATTTAACGTAACGTATTTTGCGCAACGTAACGCCACGCAACGTAATTTCGCTAAAATCATGCCGTACTTCCCGGACATGAGGATGAAAGCAGCTTCGATTTCGAGCTCATCTGGCGCACAGCAGCCGTAAGGTCGTCGTCGCGGTGAAGCGCGTGTTTGTTTGTGCCCGGAGGAGAGATTTATTATGGTCCGCTTTGTCGCGTATGCACGTGCGCCAAAAATGTGTCATATTTGCACACGGAGCATTTCAAAGGGGATAGGTATCAAAGTCGCGTCCATTATTCGAATGGATGCCGTTGAGCTCGCCGACGTGCTCTGTCAGTCCCTTTTCCTTTCGCGCGCGCGTGAGTGTCTGCGACGCGCGATTCTCCCCCTCGATGTTAGCGATTTTCTGCGGTTTCGGTTGTCAGCTCTCCCGAGCAGTCGCGGCACGACGTGCGAGCTTTGATGCGAATGTGCAGCGCGCGAGGCTTGACTGTTCCTAAAGTTAGCCGGGCATTAAGCGACATCGTAGGGATGCACAATCTACGCAAAGGGGAAACGTGCCGCGGCTGCAGTTTCGAAGCTGTATATAATGGAAAGTTTTGCACTTTGGGCGGACCGCATGAACAACTGTTGTCTACTCGACGGAAAAATTTAATGGCTCGAATGTTGGCTTTGCGCCGGACGCCGCGACAACTCATCGGCGCGCGTAATCGCCGCTATTTGCGCCTTCGGGCGTAATTCAACATTAATTAGCAACGACGTACGCGCATGCGTCTCTTTCTCTTTCTCTCTCGCTACCTGATTTTAAAATGATAGTGGTAATGCAGCAGATAGATCATGTATTTTAGAACAGATACACAGACCATCTACTCTATCATATTTGATATGCAATGACTAGACAGTGGCTAGACCACAAATTCTATATTTCAATGAATAATCAACCAGTAACTAATTAGTAACGAGCTCGAAAATTTAATCTTCTGATTCAGGCCAGCCAGTTACATTTCTGCTCGGTAGTATTTCAGTATTTTCAGTATATCTTTCATATACACTCTGTACACTTGTATTTTAGAGGACACACTGCGATTTTTGAGTTTCCCTAGTGATCGAGAGACAACTAGACAGACAGACAGAGAGAGAGAGAGAGAGAGAGAGAGAGAGAGAGAGAGAGAGACAACGGAACATCGATCGGATGTAGCGGCTGTCCCGCGACAGAATTCAGATCGTAATGGCGCCGGCGCATTAAGAAACTCGGATAGAACAGTAGTTCGTAAAAGTAGTAAAAAGTGCACGAATGCGGCAGCTGTTTACCGCAGTGAAACGTTAATCGCGGGGAGATCGTGACGCAGCGAAAGGCGAAAGGCGAAGATAAAACGAAAATGGAAGGGCCGCGACGACAGATTCGTCCCAAGTTCGCTTGTCAGCAGTCAGATCGATATTTCCTGGCCTCGCGAACTTTTCCGCAGGACGCAAAGTAGATCGGCTGTCATTCCCGATTTGTGTTCCCTCGACCGATAGAGCTTCTTGCGACACACGAACTTCGCGATTACTTTACGCGGGATAGCAGACCGCGCTGACACACATTTCTGCAAATCAGTTTAAGTATTTCGGACTCTACTCCCCCTCTCCCCCACCTTCGGTAGTTCTCGCCGCGCGATTGCGGACTTTCCGGTGTTTGCGTTGTCTCGAACATTCGACGAGATCCGCCGACCTCTTCCCCTTGTTCCACCATATATTTCCGTTCGAATAACGTAAACGTTTCGAAACTTCGGACCTGGCGCCAACGCCATTACGGTTGCGCTGTATTTTTTATTTCTTCCCTCTTTCTTTTTTCCCCTCATAGCGCAGATACGTCTTGCATCAAGTCTTTCGAGCTGGAGAAGCCGACGTTTAACGACGTCGCAGACGAGGAATCTGCATGGGATGCCAAAAATTAAGTGTCTTACATTTTTAAAATGGATCTATCCGATAAGTTGGGGAGCTTTCCACCCTTCAATCCCCTTCCTCTTCATCCCCGATACGCTGCGCTCTCGTCGTTTGCGCTAAGAACATTAATTATCTGGAGGGAGTTTCTTCCCTGAGAGAGAGA
>NW_022639468.1:790804-803792 GCF_010583005.1 Odontomachus brunneus | reverse complement strand
AAGGGGTTAGAGGAGCCCGTCTGCATTATCCGCGCCGACGTGTTTACCATCGTCGTTTCACCCGCGTCACGGTACCGGCTTTTTTCTTACTACTTTTTTCCCCCGTCGACATTCCCCGATATAATTTATAGCGATATCGCTCCGACGCCAATCGTAAACAGGGTATAAGACCAGCAAGAACGGATGTATCCAAGTATGTTAACTATCACACGCCCCGATATTGCGGCCGTGCGAAACCTCACGGACGGAACATCATCATTATCACGCGCGACACGCGAGAACCGAAAGGAGGATTTCACCGGGTCCCGGTTATCTCGAGCATATAAAACGGGGTCGCATTCTATGCCACGATATCGCATGGGGGTTAATGCGAAGTTAATCTTGCACGGGCTCGACGACGACGCCGCCGCCGACGATGCCGTCGCCGCCGCCGCATGCGGCACGGGTTTCCTGACCTAGCGCGCAGAAAACGACAACCGTTGCCCCTGATTTACCTTTAATGGCTTTTAATGCCTTCCCGTTGGAGGTACGAGCGGTATTAGAGTGGTTGGTGGTGGGGAGGGAGGAAGGGGTGGGCAACCCGTCCCTCGTAGTTTTCTTTCCACATCGAAACTCCGCGGCAAGAATTATGAGCTTCCGGCGCTCTCGGGCGTCTTCCGCGAGAAATTTCGATCGGGGTCCCGTGAATGTTTCCACTTTTATGTTTCTCTTTCTTGTATCGCCATCTTTTTCAACGGTATGTCGCGACGCTCGGCGACACTCGTCCACATTCTGAAGAGCAATCAGCGTATTCTTCACCAAAATATTATATTTATAACTAATGATTTAACAGATATCGGCAAAATCTCGCTGAAAGGTTAACAGCGACGACTGTTTACCGTCGTTAACGTGGTTTGCGAACGAAAACTAATGTCACATTGCGGAACTTGCACGAAGGCTGTTAATTCTATCACCACGAACGCAGAAAATTGGATTTGGCACAGCGCGGAACGAATTTGTGTCTTACAGATTTGACATCTTCTAGAGAAATTTCAGTTTGGCTAACTGAATAATGCCTTTATTACTGTGACCAAAAGCATTTATCCAAATATATAGTTGTGTTGAAACTAGATTGAGATAGCCAATTGGCCGAGCAGAAACCTTTCACAGGAATCTTTCTGTTCCTTTCTTTCGCCTGGTCCCCAAGTAACGGAAAATTTAGCTACACTAACAGAGTTCTTTTTTCCGTGCAGAATTAGATAGATATACGATGGATGGCAAAGTGTTTCCACTGGAAATCGGCGAATACTCATCGAGTATCAGTGAAATGCTGCTTTTCCAATCAGAAATATTTTTACTGATTCACCTCCAGACCTGCATTAATAGTTTTCACTGAAAACTCATCGAGATATTCGGATTTTTATTCGGAGTTCGATCCACAGAGTTTTATCCGTCGAATTGTATAATATACGTGACATTTATATCAGTAATCGCGATTCAACTGAAAAAAGCTCTCATCTAACTCTGAATTCAGATCCGAGTGTCCCACTTGAGACGAGTTTCAAATAGTAACCATTCCTTTAATAATACGGTGCCTTGCACTGCGATTGCGCGGGGAATTGCTCGAGTCCAATGAAACTGCCGGTCGTTTGGATCAATTGACGTCATCGATAATCGACGTCATCTCGACGAAATATCTTTTATAACGCAATATGCATACTGTCGTCTCCCCGTTTCCTAGAAAATTAGTTGCACCCCCTTGCGATTTCTTTTCGCCCCTAACTTGAAGGTATCGTATTTTCATCATCGCGTCGCCGACGATAACACGGCCGATACTTTTGTTTCAGGACTCTGCCAGCAGGACGCGGTGCACATTACGGCTATCCTCGGCGAGAGCGTTGTCTTCAACTGTCACGTAGAGTTCCCCGGTGAGCACCCAGTGCCCTACGTTCTCCAATGGGAGAAGAAGGTAGGCGACACGGTACGATATCGGACGACACCCTCTGCTCTCTATATCCGTGAGTTAAAGACGGGGGCACTGCTCGAGAACGCTACGCCTCTGGTATCGGCAAAGAGCCGCTGGTGTTCTATCGCGACGATTTAAGCGACGTTCCAAGAGAATCGCTCGACGTCACATCGAGCGAAAAGTCTCGTTTCGCTTCGCTTCTTCGGATACGTTCGAGCAATCGATGCATAAAATCGCAAGCACACCCGCCGACGCCATTAACACCCCCACGAAGCTTACCGTTTTATCGAGAGTTCCTGCAATAGCACGCTATAATTTCGCATTATTGCGCGATGTGTACGCTACAAGATAACGAGTACGATACGAGTAACGCGGGAAAATATACGACGCATCCCCAGATCGTTGCTTAATCGGGAGAGAAAGAGAGAGAGAGGGGGGGGGGGAGGAGATCGCACTCTCTCTTTCTCTCTTCGTGAAATATCCTCAATTTCTTCGACTGGAAATCCACTGAAATCGTCGCGCCGCTCTCGCGCAGTTCACTACTCAACGCGCGCTCACTCCCGCGGAAAGAAATTTGCACTTCCGAGACTCCTTTTTTAATTCCCCGATTTAACGTTGCATAATCGCGAACTGGAGCGTGAACAAGCAATACGGTAGCGCAGCACGCGTGCGTCTTGTCCCGCGAGGTAAATGAAAAAAAAACAGTTATTCCTATAAATTCCCCCTTTCGACGTTGCTGTTTACCTTTGCACTTTGTTAACGACGATTGATAGTCCGAACAATGCACACCGGCACGATAATGACGTCGTCGGGGAAGCAACGTTTCGCAGCAGATCGATATCTCTACATAACAGTATTTGGCATTAATCGATTGAAATTCTCTTTGACTTAAATGATCGGTGAAAACCAATAGTGAAAATTGACCAATCGTGTGTGCGATCGCGAATAATTCAATCAATTGATGAAATTAATCGATTAATTGATATACAATCAATTCCATCGATCGATGAAATTATTCGTGATTTTATATATGACAATTGACTAGTTCGGATTATTGACTTGCCGATTGTTTTAGGCCTGTATTAATAGTCTTGAAATCGCTTGGAAGTCGCTTCAAAATTCGATGCTCGGGTTTGAATTCAGAGTTAGATGGCAGTTTTTCAGTTGAAACGCGCGATCAGAGATACAAATGTCAGACGCATCGTGTAATTCAGCTGAAGAACTTGGATGTAGTTCCGTGTGAAAATCTGAGTATCTCGCATGAGAGAGATTTCAAATGACGACTGCTGATACGGGCCCTAATCGAGTAACATTTCGATCGATCAATTCGCCCAACACTGCCATGTGGTGCGGCCGCGGAATTCAACGATCTTGCCGAGCGGATCGGGCACCGTCGCGATGGCGTCGTGCGGGGAGGTCGCGCCGAGGAGTCGCGCGCGTTTTCTCGATGGTATATTCGCGGAAGGCCACTTGGCGATTTGAATGTTACATACGCCCCGTGCACTACCAGCGCGCTCGTACACCAGCCAGGCAGAGCGGAACGGAGCGGAGCCCCATGGGCACACAATACGTTTTTGAAGCGTTGCAACGTTATTGTCGAGAGACTTGAAATTGCCGTATACTTTCGATGATTTGTTCGCTTACGTGCTTACCGTCTTTCGTTCGTCGTTTTGTGTCTTGTTTGACTTGGGTTTGAGACCGACAATGGCGAACGGGACACGCCTCTCGTTCAGACGAACGAGCGAGCGAGCGAGCGAGCGAGCGAGCGTCGCCGCGAGTTCCTCGCTCGGGTAGAGAGTAAAGAGTAACGTATATACTTTTGAGTTTTCACGATGTTATATATCTGATCCGGACTGGAGAGGGCAGAGAACATTATTGTACCATCAACTCTATAAAAACGACGTCATCCGATCATATTCAATCGATGTACAAACTGCGACTTCCGTCAACTCCAGATCATACGCGTACGACTTTCTTCATTCATGTCCCATATGTGATGACCATATATCATTCGCGATATATAATATATATACACACACGTGTATACACACGGAGCCGGCGACGCAGGTGCGCGCGATGAAAACAGCCGATACGTCGATTCGTCGCAGAGAGAAGCGCGAAGAGAAGCGCAGCCGGACAAGTACGCCGAGTACCGCTGACGGAACAAGCGTTCGTTTCATCACGACGTGTTAATCAACGCGATCGTACGGTTTCATCGCAGATGGAAACTCTAAATCAAATCACTGCCGCTGGAAGAGCCTTCGGCACTTTCCGGACTTGCCGATCTGCGAAATTTACCCCGCGATTACGCACGTGAGCTGTGCAAAGCGGCACGCTGCCGCGCGCACGACACAGTCGTAAAAAACAGCCCCGTGTGGCAGTGCGCGCGAATCGAGGCGACGTATCGCGGCTTTTCACGAGTGTACCCGCGCGCGCAATGATATACTCTCGTGCTAGATTTTTTATGGAGAGTTCGTTGCACCGTTTCGCGAGAGAGAGCGAAGGGGCCGCCGATCGTAATGCGTACGTTGAACGGCGCGAGCGCGCCCGGGAAACCCACGCCGAACCGCCTACGCGCTCGTAAAATCGCGCCGACGTGGCTCATCTTGATTTTCTTCTCGACTAAATACAAGTGCCCGCGTTATGCGTCTTCACGACTCGCCGCGGCCCCTTCGAACGACGAGCTCGTCGCTTTACGTACGTTCGCGTTTTTTCACCGACGTAAAACGAGAAAAACCGGGAGGGGAGAGGAAGAAAGAGAGAAAGATTGATTTATTTAATGCGCTCTGGGACGCATTATATCCCCTCAAGCGCTAAATTCTAATTAATTATAATAAATTATTACAAAACATGACTAAAAAATACAAGACACTTTAGAAAAATACATGAACAAATTTGAAAGTATGTTTAAAAAAAAAGATATGAAAGAGAAAGAGAAAGCACGATTAATGTCATTGTAATATTGCTTTCTTTAATATTTCATACATTGAAAAAAATATCGAAAAAATAAAACACATTTATTTACGGTGTGAGTATTAAAAAGATATTTATATATATGCCAATACGTAAAATATATTTTTCAGAGATAAGAAAATATATATTTTTTTTAAGTTTTTTAGCTTTTTACGAAAGCAATTATTTTTGTTCTATTTGAATAAATAAATTTAGACTCAAGTAGATTTTTTATCGGTATTCACCAAATAATGTTTTTATTCCTCAGTTATTTTTCCTTCTCTCAGCGTATGTACATTTGGGATTTACGCTTTAGGGATTTGTTTCGGTACGCTGGATAAACAAAGCTTTAATAGTAATAACAATTCCGCGACCTGTAAGTAAAAGGAGAAGGAACGTATCTCTCGCGTCGGCCGTCTCCTTTTGTTTTCAGGTCACGGAACGACACCGGGGAGTCATCGAACGAAATTGATCTTTAGAAGCGCGACGGACACTGTATCGTGCTCGATTGCGGAAAGTCGAGTACGAGAACCGGCGAATACGCGCGCGTGCAGCTGAGAGTCTTCGCGAAATCGTAGAGACCGAAGAGTGATCTCAGCTGGCTCTTTCTCTCTTTTCCCCTTTTTCTCTCTTCTTCTCACTCGCCGATATAGCGATCGAAAATCATGTCTCGTTTATGGAAATCCGCATCCCCGGCGTTTGCTCAGAGGCAGCACGCGTTTCTTTCGGTGCATTAATATCCGCAGATACAATTTCCCCGAGGGAATGTCGAATTACTCGCACGGTCCTCCCATGAACGACGAGCTCGTCCATCACGAAACAATGCGGGGTAGTGCACTTTCCCACTTCTATCTCGGCGGCGGAAAATTGAAAAAACATGTCTCTGTCTCTCTAACCTCTGGTGCCTTGCATGTGTCGTTGACGCACGCGGTACTGGCGGATTAATCGGAAGGGAAAACGCGTCGTGTTTGTGTATGCATGCGCGGGCACGTGTCTGTGTCTGCGTGCGTGCGTGAAACACGTGGGAGTGCCGCATAAAAATACGGTATTTCATCGATGCAATTACGTCGCGTAATTATACGTGACGCGGGCATCGAACGCCGTAAATTGCGACTCGCCGCGTGATTTGCGTTATCTTCCCGCGCGCGAGTACGGTAATAAAAACAGTTCGCCCGATGTGCACATCCTTCCGAACGATCCGACACCGCCGCGCTGCGAGCATGATCGTAGCTGTGTCGTAGGAAATTTTGCCAGTTAAATGATGTAACGGTATATAGCCTCCCTCAGCCTCCTCCTCCCACTCTTTCTTTTCCCTTTGTTGCCGTATCAGTCGCGTCCACTTGACTCGTCGCGTCGCCGCGAATTCGCGCTCTCGCGCTCGCACTTACCGCGCGGCCCGGCGAAATCAACGGTAAAATATCTCGCTAATCTACCGTAAGCTCGCCGACGCGAGAGATATCATCCCGCCGGCCGGTTGGTTTCGTGTGTGGCGAAATAAATCGACTAAAATTAAAACGACGTGTGCGCCGACCCGAGAGAGAGAGAGAGAGAGAGAGAGAGAGAGAGAGAGAGAGAAAGACTAAACGAGCGACCGCGTGAGTAATACATGCTCGCACCGGCGCGTATAGACGAGTGATGCGTGAATGAAACTGTACCGTTACGTAAAACATTAAGGCGCGCTTTTAAATGCATAATTAAAACCACGGCCTCAGATCAGACGCAGACGCGCGGCCCGCCAACTGCGGATTTCGTCTCCGAGTCATCGCATTGCGTCGCCCGAAACGCATTAACCGTGAATTCAATATTGACTCCGCAAACCTACCATCGTCCCGTAATTAATTAATCGATCAATCGGCCGCACGGGACAATACAGTGATCGCCGCAACGGCAATCGCTTGCGCTCACGCCCGACGTAGTCTTAAGCTGTCGTCACACCCGAACACACGCGAGCATCGACCACGCATGCCCGATGTGCTATCATTCTGCGTCATCCAGACGCATCTCATCCCACGACCCTGTGCACCATTCTGTACGTGTTCGAGTGTGAACGTAGCTTTATGACGATCGCAGTCTAGGCTCGTCTATAGTACGCAAAGTAAAGGTCGTGGCATGTAGAAAAACGTAGGCAATATAACGTAAGCAGTAAACAAATTGACCAATCACAGTTGTTGATTCTTGAACCGTAAAAAGAATCTTCGGTCATTGGTCCATTTGCTTATTGCTTACGCTTTACTGCTTAAGCTTTTCTGTGTGTCAGGGCCCTAAGCTTGGTGTAAGTTGGAGTGAGAAATGAAAACAACGTATTTCGCTCACACTTATACACGGAGAGAATTTTACGGTACGAATTACCATAAAACGTTGTAAGCGAGGAATATAGACCGACATTCTGCAGGCACTCGTTATCCTTTCATTTCATGTATGCTACTTGTATTTTAGAAACTGAAATGTGCTATTAAGACACTTGCTATGTTTCTAGCGAAATTTACTGTGTCCTTTAGATCTTACTGGCATTTTCTATTCCTGGACTACTAAAATTTTTAAAAATTTATAGAAGAAATTTATAGAAAGAAACTATAATATTCTCTCCATGTATACTTTAGCTCCTTTTTGCATCGAAAGTATTTCTCTTATTTAACTCTAAAATTCTACAAATGGCTCAAATTTGTCCAGACCAACATTTCAAACATTAACGTTCTTAAAGCATATATTTTGTTTTTTTTTTCCATTATAACTTTTCTCAATAAAATCGCGGAAAATAAATCGCAGAAATCAATAGATTCATGTTTCTTGATGTTTGTTATACCGATTGAAAAAAAAAAAGTTTGAATTCCGATCATCTTTCCGGAAATTATAAGGAAACGAAAGTGCACTTGGTAACGTTTACTTAGGCTTTACGTAACTTTTTGGTGTTCAGAGTTCTAGGATTAATAGAAATTTTTCCGACATAAGGGAGCTAGAGTATAGGCGTAAGCGAAATGGAAAATTTTTATTTCTTACTCCAACTTACTCGCGCCAAGCTTACTCCGCGTATTGTAGACGAGCCTTTACGCGCATATGCTGGTCTTCGGGTAGGTATTACTGTCGTACGAGCGCTTTTCCGACGTAGGATCGATATGATAGAAATTAATCGCGAGCATAATCGTGCCGTTGCCCCATTACCCCATTTCCTATCGAGCGTCATGAATACATGCAACTCTATGGGTAAATCTCATGCGTCCGGGATCGCGTAACACCGGCAGACGGACGTTTTATTCGGCGCTGTTGCGCGCGCACCTCGAATTTCACTCGTATGTGACATGATTCCGTCAAATGCGACTCAATCCAATTTCTGGCCGCGATTAGTCTATAATAGCTACATAATCAACGCAGGTGGAGCCTGTTAAGAAGTGGAATATAACGGGAGGGATACGAGGAGAGTCGCGAGGTTTCCTCCCGACGTAATTTTTCTCGAACCGCGCTGTTTGTATTACACGAACAAAAAATTTTCTGTTAAACTTGACACATTTCACACATGTTCCAATTTATCAGACACAACCCAACATGGCCGCGGCGAATAGCCGGAAGCTTTAAAGGGTTGCTCTGCCGAGACGGTTAAGACTCGCTTTTCGCGTACTTACAGTGGAACAGATCTCCTCCATAATCATTAGTGTTTTATAATCACAGCTAAGGAAAGGTCAGTAATTTATTTCATTGGTGGGTCTAATACTTAAAAGGCATTATTCTAATTACACATACATATGTACGCGAACACATATCATTATAGACATGAACATTTCACAATTATATTTATGAGAAAAATAGATTTGCATCTTCTGAGATACGACCATTTGCACTACGAAATAGGTGCGTCTGTCGAATGGTTGATAAGACGAAAGAATACTCGCGATAATAAATTAGATGAACGTGTAAATGTCGTATACATACGGAAGTTAGTATCTTAGAGGAGAGGTATTTCGGAAAAGCAGCATATCTTTCTCACCAAGTTTAGAGCCGACTGAGGACGCGCGTTTCATTTCCGAGTGTTTGTATCTTCGTAACATAAAGGGTCACCTCTGCGCGAGCGCGCATCACGTTAAAAATTCCAGACCGTCCTAGCTCGCCCGGCGTCCTCAGAGCGTCCTAGCAATTTTTCTATTAGCATTAATTACCGTGTCACGGCAAATCACTACGGGAGAGGCGAGCCGGCCGGGGTCACCGTTCTTCCGCCGTTCTTTCTGCCGCTCCACGGAAAATACCTCTGCAAGCGGGAGGTTCCCAGCGGCGGAACGATGCGGCCATTTCCATTTCCCGACGACTCGCGAGGGTTGGAGCGAGAGGGTGGCTGAGTGGGTGGTTGGGTGCGACGCGAGCAGGGGTTGGCGCTGTTTTCTTTTTTACACGCGGCATCGCTGGAATCTCGCATAAATCACGCGAGAAGCCCGGGGCTTTTGAGCCGCCCTCCTTCACCGTCCTTCTCGACCACCCCCATCCTGCCCTCGACTCGAGGCCCCGCGCCGAGCCCCTCAGACCGTCGCTTTCGCTCCCTGTCTATGGCGCTGCGGCTGACAACTAATTTCTCTTCCGGTCCGACTTTTTGCAACCCCGCGCACGCCCGCGCGAGCGAACCCTCGCGGGCGCTACCATTTTTCGTCGCACGCAGGTGACGCATCTGCAGGCTGCAGTGGACTGCTGCCCGATTGCAATTACCGGCGGTAATTAAAAGGCCGCGACTTTATAATTAAGAAGCTTGAAAAAATTCCTCACAAAGAGACGCCGCAAGAATGTCGAGCGACGAGGTCTCTCCCGCCTCTTCTCGCGCAGCTTTCCTTTGTCTCATGTAAACGGACAGACAAGTCCCAGGAACGGCGGCGGAAGAAATACCAAAAGAAATCGAGACATTACCCGTCAATAATGAGAAGCGATTTTAATTCGAAGCAATATTTGCCAGCCAAACCCCGTGCGTTGTCCGAGCTCGCGCAATTCGCCAAACGCGCGGAGCAGCGAGCGGAATCAAACAGAATCATTCATCAAATGTGCCGCTGTGTATTATTGTTTGCCTCCCTCGCAAAGCAAATAGATTTAACGCGTTGCGAAACGCGGCCACCGGGTACTCGAAGTGGACCCTGTGTACTCGCGCCGCTGCCGTCCGTCGAAACGGCACCCCTGGCGCGGCGCCTCCGACTGATTCGATGAATGAAGAAAAAGCACTCTCGTAAATTACGTCGACGCATTTCTCCGCCTATCGCACCTGCGATTCGCCCAACGGAAGAGAGAGAGAGAGAGAGAGAGAGAGAGAGAGAGAGAGAGAGAGAGAGAGAGCGAGAATACACGAGACGTAGCTCGCCTCGACCGAGAAAACACTCGTTCCCGTTTTCCTCCCCAACCAACTCCAGCCGCGAAATTTATTCGCTCGTCAATAAATCCGACGAAAGTGCGCGTAAAAATCGCGCTGCGCGAAGAACCGCGTCAGTACGGTACAACCGTGCGATGGTGTGCCGTTCTCCTTGCTTGAGCGCGACAACGTAGTTTCGGTGGGACTTTTACGAGGCAGATACGCGGGCGCACGCTCGCGCGAGATGAGACGAAACGCGAGTGTGTTTTATTCACCCCTTTAGAGCCAGGTCGCGCGCTTGGGCGAATCCGCGAGGCGAACCCGCATTAAAATCGCGTAGCTCGTTGCGCTCGCGTTCCACGTATGCGCGTCCGGGGAATGCAGGCCGTTGCAATTCGACGTTTCAGCCGAATCTCCCGCGCTTCGTTCCTCTTTTCCGTGCGCTTTCCCCCTCCGCTGCTTCCTTCTTTTTTAACTGCTTGACGTACCTGCGGGAGGAAGTACTATCTCTGATTACGTTGGATTAGATTAGATTACCTTGTGCGTGGCAGCGTTAAATATACGTATGTGGATGCTCGTACGCGCGTGCACACACATACGCCGGGCGTAAATTACATCGAGACGCCGGAAGGAAAGCGCCGCAACGCAATTGCGGCGTAGCTCGCGCACCGACGTGCCTAACCGGTCGCGGCAGAGAACCGTGGGCTTTTTTCAAACGCGGCCCTTTAACGTTCCCCTTAAATAAGATTCGCGCGAATGAAAAGATGACGTTATCCGGCTTGTTTGGCTCGTAACCGCGGACTCGCCGCGGACCAACGCTGCGCGTTACGTTGGCTAGCAAGCCGAGCGTTAAAAATTCGGGGATATCTCACGGTCGGTTTCATCGTGAGCGACTGACGGACGGCTTTGGCTCGCGTATCAGCGGCAGTCAGCGCACAACTGCGTTAAAAATATTGTTTTTCTTTTTTCTTCTATCTTGTTTTCTTTTTCTCTCTCCCTTCCTCTCCGTTCGTCCCGCGAATTTGGCAAATTTCACTCCAAGTCGACGATGGGGAGTTTTCGCGCGTCCCTTGTAAGCCATTGTAAGAGCGCTACGTGCTAGTACAAACGTGCAATTTGCATACGCGACAATTTGCATTTATGCGCCGCTAACTGGTTCGACCGCGGCGAATAAAAGACAAAAAAGAAGAGCGACGGCAGAGGGAGGGGGTAGAATGGAAGTGCGCGCGAATTCTCCGAGCGTACGAGACGGAGGACGACATTTTGTAGGATGGCGCGCCCACGGCCGCGCATTTTGCCGCGCACCGACGGAACTTACGTGCGCTCACTAACGCGCGCGCACGTACGCACGTGTTTATGTCGCGGCTTTCACGGCGCATTCAGGTGGCATCTCTGATGAGATTACCGCGGCGCACCGTAGACACACGCGGGAAATTAATGCGCGTTTTCAACAGAGCGGAAGGCGGATCCCATTGTCGCACCCCGCGCTGCAAAGTTGTCCCCGCGAACTTGCCAGAGGGACAACGAGAGTCTTGCGCAGGCCGTATCTTGTTTCGCGCGACAAATACCCAGAATACATTACAAAGCCGACATTACAAAGCGTGAGAGCTGCGTATATTATGTAATAATAATAATAATTATTATTTTTATTATTATTATCCTCGCCGCCGCTGCCACGGTGAAAAAGCATTCTTCCACGTACAATCTTTTATTAATATACTAAACAAAACGTCAAAAGTGCAAAAGTTATTTAAAGATATTCTAAGGCGCGCACTTTAATACAAATTAATGCGCGTTATCGTATTTAAAGGGATGCCAAAGTTGGATGACGAGAACTTAAAAAATATAAATAAGAGATGATCAACACGATCATTCTAACTTCTTTTCGTATTTCTTGCACATAGATCTTACATAAATGTTTTCTATTGTGTTTCACGAAATTTAGCAGAAAACTAACTAACTATATGTAAAAATCTTTCTGCAAACTTTTTAAAGCTACCAAGTTCAGTCGCAAAAGTACATTAGGATTTATAAGTATCTTTACACTTCCGGTATCTAAAGAATTGGACTTTTTCTATCTGGCGTATTGTTTCTCAGTAAGCGTGAATCGTGACAGTTAGTTGCCGATTCTTTCAGTAACTAACAATCACGATTCACGCTTACTGAGAAACAATGCGCGGAAATCGGAAAAGTTTAATTCTCTAGATACCGGAAGTATAAAGGCATTTATGAAACCTAATATATAGCAATGTTCTTTAAAATTTTCCTCAGCGTAGCAAACACACAGTCGGTATATGCAAGCTGCAAGACTTTTGTACCAAATAAAAAATATTTACGCTAACTGATAACTCGAGATATTGATTCTGAAATATTTTCTCGTTTTCATCTGAAATAATGCTCCGATATATATCACGTATTCTCATTGTGTAAAAGCATTTATAATTCTGTATAATTATACGATGCAAATTTATGTAGAAAAAAAATCGGTATTTTTTTAATAAAATTTTCAAGTATGACATTCCCTTAATTCACGTTCCGCGTGCAAAGGCGCTCGCTTTTGTTCCATACTTTCAAAATACTCGATATTGGGCACAATTGATCAGCAAATGTGTAATATTGCAAATAAATAACACTTAACGTCGTTTATCACCAATTACGAAACATTACACAATTGCCGGACGTTATTATTACAATTATTTATGAATTTCTATTCGCTTGCCACTCGATGTCGCGCTGGCAACGAAATTACCACTTTAGAGAGAAAGAGAAGTGTGTGTGTG
>NW_022639468.1:784773-790794 GCF_010583005.1 Odontomachus brunneus | reverse complement strand
TATATATATAAAATATATATGTATATATATATGTGTGTGTGTGTGTGTGTGTGTGTGTGTGTGTGTGTGTGTGTGTGTGTGTGTGTATGCAATCATTTCCGCTATGAGGGCGCGCAATAATAACGAATAATTCTTCGGCTGGGGCGCGAGCTTTTAAATGTTTTTGCAGCGTTACCATTCATCGAGGGACATGGGCCCGCCGATGGAATTACGGTGGCACCGCGTAAATGTAAGTGGAGAATGCAAATTAATGCGCGCACTTCACGGCGAGAATGCTGACTCCCATTGTTTCGCCCTCGAGCCGCGCTCGCTCTTCTCCCATCGCTGCTGCTTCTTTTAGCCTTAACGAGCACTCTCCGCCGAGGGACGTATGTTTTTCCATAAAGCCAGCCGGTAAATGCGGCCGTTCGCTAATACATCGGGGTTGCTTTTCGCTACGTGGTGGAGAGACGGTAGGAACGGCGGGGGGCATTAAACTTGTAAGAAAGGGTTGAAGGGTCGGATAGATGTAATGGAGGCTCTCCTTCTTGTTTTCCACGCGCGCGCGTTCCTTTATTTTGAAAGAAAAATACAAGTGACACCGCTGGGGGGAACGTGGAGGAGGAACTCGCAGGGTTGCTGGTTGACGACGCTGAGTGGATGGTGGATACACCTCGTCGCGAATGGAAGGATAGTACGGCGGTGGAGGGAGGGAGGTACAGCGTAATTTAATGAAACAAATGGAGACACGAGTTGCAACTACGCAAACACTAGACGGAGAGACGGGATGAATGAAGGGCGGAGGGAAAGAAAGGGGCAGCGAACTGGCGGAGAATGAGTGAGATGGTGGAAATTGAGTCGAAAAGACTGAGAGAGAAAGCGAGATTGGAGTAGGTGACAGACAAAGAGGAAGCGTACGCACGAGAGAGAGAGAGAGAGAGAGAGAGAGAGAGAGAGAGAGAGAGAGAGCAGGAGGAGAGGAGGAGAAAGAAGACGAAAGACGTAGAAGCGTGTTTGCGCGTGAGAAAGAGAAACAGAGTCTTCCTGCAATTCAATTTCACTGGCGCTTCCACTTGGGAGGCATTCACCTCCGCGGCAAGACCGACTTACCCTTCCGTACCCCTTACCGCTCTCTCGCCCCGAGCCCGCGTTGGAAACCTTTCTGAGGTCTCCGAAAGTTACCCGCAACCTGGCAGGTTTCTCCCTTCCGAGTTCCAACTGAATATTATCCACATCGCAGACGAGCGCGGGGCGTCCCTCTTTCGCGAAGAGAAAGGTGAAACCTCGGCGCGCACCGACTATCCGCTTCTTTTTCCCTTTGTCCCGTCGGCGGACCAAAGGTAATTATTTTTCTGCTGCCTTTCTGTCCCGTTCGCTCCGCGTAAACATGAGGCCGCGACAGATGCAGTGCACGATGACTCCGTCCACACGACACACGTCCAAGCGCTCTCCTACGAGCGGAATTTATTTCCTTTTACGCATTATGTTCTCATGCAGCAAAAGTTACTTAGCTTATTTGTATCGCACGCCTCGTCAATCGCGATAAACGGTTTCATCCAAGTTTTTGCTAAGACAAAAGAGGAATAAAGGAGAAAAAGAAAGAGATTCTCTCCTAAACGTAGCTTCAAGATATTTCATACAGTTTCATAGCTCAAGGTTCATTCTTGACAATGTAGCCGGTGATATTTTCAGAACTACACACGGACGCTGGGTATTAATACTTGACGGCCACTGTCGCGTATACGTAACTTTATTCTATGTCAGCGGGCTCTACTGCCTTATAAAGAAATTCTTCTCGGTAATAATAGTTTACAATTGCGATATTATCAGAATTATGTAAAGCTGTTCGGGTGTACAGCTTTTATACTGGTGTATGAATTTACTCTCTTGAGTCAATAAAGGAGATATTTTACCTGATAATCAGTGAGTATTCACTGATTTTCAATGGGAATACTCTCACTTCATTTCCTCTCTATTTTGTATCTCATGGATTTTGCTGTAAAATCTGTATAGTACACAAATTCATTACACGTTGTACCGAATATAACTTTTTGCGAATGTGGCGACGGAATTGATAGCTTCTATGCACCTTGCACGCGATAACACTGTTTGCAAACTGCATCAATAATGGGAATAGTCTCTACTACATAGAGAAAAAATTGGGAGATCAATCAAATATCTAGTGAAACATGGATGAACCAGAATTTCGATTGAAGTTATCAGAATTCTATTCAAGTTAACAAGATTTTTGGTTAACTAGAAATCTTACTTAATTAATCAGAAATTTTATTAACTTGGACACAGAATTTTGATAACTTCAGCCGGAACTTTAGTTCGTCCATATTTCATCAAATATTTGATTAATCCAACCAAAATCTTTTCTCTCATGTATTAACTTATTCTTTCAAAGAAATTTCAATGATTGCACTTATATCTGAACAACCAGTTATAAGAATAGCATTTCAGTGAAAGACAGCCTGATTGCACTTCAGAGAGTATATACAAAAAGGTTGTTCGTCCTTCTTATTTCGTTTCCAAGCGAGCTTTCGGAATCTGCCGGCGGCAGTTGGAAATTTTTCCGAGATAAGTGTGGCTGTCAAGGTGTTGGGCACAAGGAATTTCCGTTCCGTAATTCGCGATTGCGTCTGCTCGTCATGCATACGGCGAGGACGCGACGCGGCACGACACCGTCATGCAACGCGGGCGACACTTTGCCGCGGCCAATGCAGGCGAATCCGCACGGGGTTAGGAGGTCTACATACATAATGCAAAATGCACGGAGGTCAAGCTGAACTACTCAACTGTGTCAGGGTTACCGTTTCTCCCTCGCGGTCGATCCCCTGCTGTTCAAGCCTCGACTCCTCGGTCTCTCCTAGCAGCCTTCTCCCTCCCCCCCCTCTCTCTCTCTCTCTCTCTCTCTCGACTCTCCCCTCGCCATTCAGAGAGCCGTTTCTTTTTCGTTATCCCGGCTAATTGACGGCTTCATCTCTCCTTTTTTAACACTGTTAATATTAATGCAACCCTCGGTACGACGGCGCGACTAACGAGATAATTAGCGAGATCCCGGGCATGCTTCAGAGAGGGTGAAGTGCTGGCCGAAAATCGTGATTAGAATCCCGAGTAATTTTCGTTAAGCGTCGAGCGAGTGGAAAATAAACGCCTTAGGGTAACGCGCTAGCGGCTCGGGAACAAATGAGTTCCGCTGGAAGAAAATAATTCTGAATAATGTAGAACGGATGTCCAGGTGGTTTCAGTGAGGAGGGATCGTGGTATGTAATAATGACGATTCGCTGGTATATAACCGCGCGGAGATGAGGGATCGTGATATGTTGTAACAATTTGCCGGGAAGCTTCGTCGTGTGAGAAAATAAGTAGAAGAACTCGTATAAGAGCGCTGAAAGCAAATGAAACACGACTCCATGTACCCAGCAGGGAACTTGGGTCAAACGCGAGTGCATCATGCGAAGCTTCAATCAAATTTCGGCTTACGCCTCTCGAGCAATATATGTTTCGTAGAACAGTATTCCGTGGAAAATATTCTGTGGAAGCGCGCCGCGTGAAAAATCACCCTCGCGTTTCCCGCGATATTTAGACGTGTGAGTTTTAGCTGAAAACTCAGCAGTGGAGCGGCAACTCGACGACGATTATGATTTTCGTGTTAAACAATACGCGCCAGCCATTAAGATCCTTATTATCCCGTGCAAATAATCTGCAAGATCAAACGGCGAAATTGTACATGTGCCGCGCGATAGAAGAGCACACGCTCATATACGTTCCTCTTTCTCCTTTCCACACTGAAAAAAAGTTTGGTAATACTTACCAAATGCGTTTACCATACCATTTAGTAAATAGTAACCAATATGGTAAATGTTACTAAATGTTTGATAAAATTTTTAGTAATATTAACTTTCATATAGTAATATTCACTTCTTATATTTAGTTGATACTATTTCACTAAATGTAATAATTATAACACAGGCTGGATAATTATTACCAGAAATTTTTCTCAGTGCATATACACACGCATACATGCACAGCGATCGCGGACACACATTGGCGCGAAGTATTTTCATTCGCAGCGAATACAAGGGGGGATTTCGCGGCAAAGATAAACAGCCATGGAGTGTTTGCCCTGCCGAGACAATTTTCTCGCTACCGACATGACTATGGAAAGTGGCGTAAGACGCCTATCCTTCCTCGCCGGCGTACTTGTTCGCTCTGGAAATTCAATGAGCCGTACGAGGACTCGCGATTTTACGGACGACTCTGGCACCTTTTCTGCTAGACACGTCCCTGCTGTTTGCCATCGCGGCAAGGAGCGGCTCCTCGTATGTCGCGGCGTGTGTAAGTGCATGTGCGCGCGCGTGTATGTAGGAAGTCCACACGGGTCGTTAGACCGAAGGTCTAACCTGTTTGTCAAGTTTGGAGACTGGTTCGCAGAACATAGAAGATAGACGTTTACTAAGGAAATAAAAGGAAGTATGACTGAAAAAATAGAGCGCGAGTATATCTGCATACACGTATATATGCACTCTCTTAAATGAGATCCGTTGATGAAAACGATACTTTAACTTACGCAAATCTCCTCACTTTTAAAGAAAATCAGAATACCTTAATTAAAGGAAATAAAAAACGCTAAATTTCGGTAAAATTACTCGACAGAAATTTATTTCATGCTTCTAAACAAATTGATTCCACTTAGTTATCTGGTTTGTATAAGATAATAAGACCCTAATTATTAACCCTCCGAGTGGCAACCAGGCTCATTTGTGCCTCATCTATTCTAACAAATACACGTTTCTCGTTACATTTTTGTTTAAAAATCACGAAAAATAGTTTGAAAAGTATTTAGCAATTTATTTTAAATAACAAAGCTATGTAGTTTTCAGCCAAAAAGGTAATAGAAGTTTCAATAATTTTTGGGGATTCAAGGGAAGAAAAATATATCGAGGAAGACACCAATAAAAAAAACTCTAGTTACCATTCGGAAAGTTAATAATTAGAACCTTATTAACATTATTTTGTATAAATGAGATAATTAATTGGGATTAATTAGAACTACAAGATAAACATACACAACAATTTATTCTTATATAACTATGTCTATAAACACTTTTATGCAACTGTACAACGTATATCCTGTGAGGATCCTTTTATCTCTTATTGCGTCTGAATAAGTTCAATCCTGAGGTTGTCCTAGGATAGTATATAAAACTCCAAGACAATAAATAAAACTACTCACTCGCTCATATTTGAACAAATATTGTAATATTTTATTTGCAAATTGTTATTTTATAACGTTAATGAACAAGAGACCATAATATTGGAAGTATATTTTTGGATATCAGATGTTACACAATGAGAGTCTCCGAAAGTGAATATTCACGGGAAATTCGGGCACGGCGGGCATACATGGTAGAAGCAATAGCTACGCACAGCTCGATCGATCCCGCGTTAAATTAATCGCACGTTAACGAGAGGTAAAGTCAAGAGCGGAACGTTTTACTCCGCCAGTTTCGTCGTCGCGTCTGAGTCGGCGGCGCCCGGCTTCGGCAAGAAGATACATAATTCACGCGGGCGCAACGTCGAAACTCACTTAAAGAGCCGCATTACGTCGTAATACCCTGAGCTTCGTCAATTGCGGAGCGCGCACAAAGCCCGTGTGCGCACGGTACTTTCCAAGTTGCCCGGCCTAGCCGCCGGTTGCTGTGCAACGTCCCTTTAATTTGCAATTTGCGATCCCGAGCGCGATGGCGTCGCGCGCTCGCGCGAAGCCCGAACGAGAGCGGGCGCGATTCTCTTGTGCGCGACGACGTCGAGAGATCGCCGCGTGGCTTCCGGCTCTGTCACCTACCTCTTCCGGGCAATTACTTCCCACCGAGAACGATGGACTCGATTGTCGTTTTCGCGAAAGTGATATCCGGCCCAGTAACTCTCCGACGCGGCGACGACGGCCGGAGGGAGGACGAGCTTGCCGCCGTAAAAGCGAGCGAGTTTGCGAAGTACAGCGGGGACCTTTCTCTCTCTCTCTCTCTCTCTCTC
>NW_022639468.1:745724-784384 GCF_010583005.1 Odontomachus brunneus | reverse complement strand
TCTCTCTCTCTCTCTCTCTCTCTCTCTCTCTCTCTCTCTCTCTCTCTCTTTCTCATCCTTCCATCCGCCGTCCTTGGAGCCGCGCGTTTCTCCTTCTCGGCACCGCTTCTAAATAAACTCGTGAAAACAGCATCGACTTCCAACACGCCGTTCCGAAAGAGCCTCGAGTGCTCGATTCGCTTGTTCCCGAAGTATTAATGAGCCGCTCGCTCTCATTCGAGCGGGTTTCGAGATGGCTCCCGGGAGAGCCGAGGCGGCTCGCAGTTTTGCAAAATCGCGACACTGGTTACGCGACCCGGCCGGTTTTAACCCACAACTCCGGCTTGTTATGACATTGCTTGTATAAATCGACCTAATTGGATGTTGACACGGTGTATGTAAATTGGTCGCGAACGCAAATATTGATTGTTTGTCCTAATGAAGCAGCGACGTTCGTAGTGCACGCGCGCGCGCGCGCGCGCATTCGATAACAAAAATTGTACTACCGATAAACACGCACGGCTCCCGCAAAGTGGGAAAAGAGAAACGCTCTTGTGGTAAAACATGCAACTCAGATGGATTTTTGCGCGGACAGCGCGCGATTCCCCAGCCAACAGTTTAATACGTGTTCCTCGCAACGGCAACTGCGCGAAAGGATACAGCGGGCAATATCGAGATAAGAGCTTCGGAAAATTCCAACATAATTCGAGATCGAACTGCAGACACTATGTGGGAAAAACGAAACGTGTTTGTCTTAAGATCGCGCCAGACTTCGCCGGAGCGAAGTTTCAAGAACTTCTACGTAAACCAAAAGAGTTCGATTAAATATTGATACAAACATCCGGCAGAATATCGCACGGTTATGAACGTTGCCCTCCTTTCCTCGCTCTCTCTTTCTCAACAATTTACCGGGACAAGAGTATCGCTCTTTAAAAATGTTGACAAAAAAGATATTACTTCTATCTAACATGGCACTCATGATGTTTGATAAACTTTCGCCTTAGAGACATCGTACTCAAAAGTTTGATAAATTAGTTCTCTTGTGTGTATCAGTAACGTGCTGTGACGACATTAATATATATTCACAGGCAGACATCTTTCATTCTACTAATGCACAAGCGATATCCATCTCATGTAAGATACTCAAATTTTTATTCAAAGCTAGATCCCAGTTTTTCATTTTAAATTATATAATACATGTGACATTTTTAAATCTACAATCATAATTCAACTAAAAAAAATCTTTACCAAATTCTGTAATCAAAGCTGAAAATCTTATTTGATATGAGTTTTAAGTAATAAATTATTACTCAAAACCTTTATCAAGTAAGAGACTCAACGTTGAATTCAGATTCTGATCGGGATTCTAATAAGGACTGCAAAACACTTGGGTTTAACTTCGAGAATAAAAATCTAAGTAACTTTCATATGAGATATCTTTTTGGGGGAGAATTTCTCTTTTTAAGAGAAACGAGTTGGAATATTTTCCTTTTGTTTTTAGAAGAATCCTCTTGGAGAGCCATAACGTAAAAGGATTCTAAGGATAAGATTATATCTTTTAGGATGAGCTCAAGTAGAAACTAATAAGAATGGAGATCTTGTAAATACTTAATTACTCATGGTTACTCGTGAAATAAAAACGCAAAAAAATTGCATGTTTCTCCCGCATATTTTTCCATTTGCGTTAAACAACAAATGAAAGGCAAACGTTTTTATTTTCCGTCGGAAAATATCACCGCGTCGTGTGCTGCGTTTAGAAAGATATTTTATCGAACGGCTGGCGGAAAAAGAAAGAAAGAGAGAGAAAGAGAAAAAGAGAGAGAAAGAGGAGTACAGTAGAGAGAGGGGAAAAGAGAAACGAGTTGTGTGGAACAAGGCTACACCATTCGCGCCGCGCTGTTATCCCTCTATCTTTTCACTACCGTGTCTTTGCTAAACAAGTTCGTGAAAATGGTATTGACTTTTCAGAAGTTTCCCAGTAAAGCATTACTCGGCCGTTGCCTTTCCTCTCCGCCCACTCTTCGGCTCGTCGCTCTTCTCGACGGAATATTAATAAACTTCTTTGATAACAAAAAGCGCGCGGCCCGGAACACATTCCGTGCGTTAAAATCACGTTAAAACTTCGATCGCAGCTTTTAATGAATAACGTAATTACGAAAATCGTTCGAGCGCTATCATTACGACGGTATATTTGCGGTTTCGCGACCTCCTCCGATCTCTCGGCGAGACACGTAAAGGTTGGCGGGACGGAGGAATGAGTGGGTCGATGAACGAAATGGTTAATTTCGCGGTTAAAATCGAGAAACCGAGCGAAGCTTTTAACCTGGCGCGGCCGGAACGATCCGTGCCGCTGCAGCCGGCGCGTGTTGCGGAAGATTTGCGAGATCTGCAGAAACTTCCCTTGTAAATCGACTCCGCGGCATATCGTGTTTCTCCATGGAGTCCCTTCACCTCTGCGCTTACCCTCGCTTGCCTACCACTCCTGTGTGGGAGTTCGCGGAAATGATATCGATCTCTAATAACGTTTCCGACGAAACTTACTCGCTACTTAGCGGTGCCCTGAAATATTCATTAACCACCGCAAAAGACGTAGAATTCGCAATTCTATCATGACTTTAGTCGAGCTATTATTAGCCCGGCGGTGGCGGCCCGATAAAATAGGAATGATAAATTTGATTCTACGAAAAGAGCAGCAAATGGAATATTTCAGGCGCAAAATCAGCGGCCGCCGCTCATGAATTTTCATGCGCTATGGCTTAAGTCGGCGTGTCGATACGTCGCATAATAATTAGTGTCGCTGAAATTGCAATATAAGGATCGTAACTGCGCGATATGTGTGTATGCGTGTGTGTATGTGTGTGCACACGGCAGTTTGTAATATAACAACATCGCGTAATATTAATGACGCAATTGAATATAAATCTGCCTGGAGCTTATTATGATTCCCTCGTATCAGGCAGTGCGCGCAATATTCCTGCATAATAGACGGCATATTATCGGCGTAATCTAATATTGAAAATGTTAACACGCGACGCGCGCGCGCGCGTCTACCAACTTCGCTTCGCGGGAGAATAAATTAAAGTGCCGGGGCAATTTTTCAATCCCGGTGGGGAGAGAGAACGGGCGAGCTCTCGCGCGTCGGCGCCGAGAGCCCGTCGCTGCGCTATTTCGAGGAGCAACCCCTTCGTTAACATTTAACTCGTTCGGCTAGCCCCGGCTTCGGCTCGGTCTCTCCGGAGGATACAGCAGCCACCTTAAATATCAACCCTACCTGTCGG
This sequence comes from Odontomachus brunneus, assembly GCF_010583005.1. Classification (NCBI taxonomy): domain Eukaryota; kingdom Metazoa; phylum Arthropoda; class Insecta; order Hymenoptera; family Formicidae; genus Odontomachus; species Odontomachus brunneus. Next base: position 781,127 of record NW_022639468.1, on the reverse strand, counting down.
TTATAGCGCGCCTAGCCTTGCTCGATGTCGCTCGGGGGATGAATTATCAAAACTTCCGCAATAAGTTCCGCAGCCGAGCCTGCTACCACCGATGACTTAAGCGGCAGTATCGCGGCACGCATAAGGAACGAGAGTGGCTCTCTTTCTTTCTTTTCTCTTTCTCTCTCTCTCTCTCTCTTCCTCTTTTCTCTTCCTGACCCTTGGCGCGATCCTCGCTCGCTCATTCACCCACCCGCTCGTCGTGAAACCGTTTTATTTGTCCCCCCTATTATGCGCCATTACATCGCAACGTTACGCCTTGAATTATTGAGCTCAATCTCCGGAGGGACGACCGCGAACTGCTGAATCTTCGATTGCGATGCTTCGAAAAATAATAGCTTTCGTCAGCTCTAGTGATTTATTTCGCGGGAGTCGCCGCTGACTCGTCCTCCGGCAACAAAATATCGCGCTACGGAAATGCGCTTATTAACTTGAAAATGCCAACACTTGGACACTACTATCTAACATTACGTACTCTGAACATTCTTATTGTTTTGCTTTTTAAATACGAGTATTTAGACATAGTGTATATACAGACTCTGCAACTGCACAGTCTAACAAAAAGGAAGAAACTAACCCGTTTTACCGCTATCCTCAAATTAATAAATTAATAAAAGACGTATTAATTCCCCTTTTTAAAGTTGCAAAAAGCAACTGTCAATATTTAAACTTTCAATATAGAATATGTACATGTTTTCTGTATGTTAAAAGTTTAAATATTGGATGTATACATATGTGATATGTGATATGTATATATTTATTTTATGATATGTATATATTATCCTTGATACATACTGAGGGAGAAATATTTTGCAAATAAGAAAATAGTTAAAGAAGATTGGTGAGCGATCGTGCGCAATCATGCATTAATCTTGTTAAGTAATTAATTATTAAGTAAAATTCCATGTAGTAATTTGCAAAATAGTAGAGGACTTTTTTGTTTAGTTTGACTTAACGTACAAGCACACATGACGGCAGTTGTCGGCATCATAGTTTATTTATCGTATCGCGCATGACCATGCAGCAATCTTCTTTAATTAACAACTCGAAATTTTACGTAGTTTGCGAAATCGTAGAGAAACTTTGCGTTCAGTTCTACTTACACTACAGATGAGTTTTACTTGCACACATAACGGGTGTGTTATTAATTGCCGAGCACCTTGTACACGTATCCTATGTTTTGGAGGTTCAAGTATTCGTATTTAGAGATCAGAACAATAAGAGTTAGACACGCGTCTGGATATTGACGCTGCTATCTTACGAGAGATACTTTTCCATAAATATATTTCGAAAGAAAAAGTCAAGACTTTCGTTGTGCCACCGTCGGAGACGAACGTTCAGCGAAACGCCGACTCGTTGATCAAGGATGGCAGCAAATGTAGAGTAATAGAGTGTGCTTATGACGCGAGGAAAATAAGAACGAAGTTACAGCCGCATTTGTAGTTTATCGATACTTCGTTGGCCGCGTCTGCGGACGTTCCACGGAGATTGAATTATCGATACACGTCGCGCCCGGCAAGAGAGACGCGTCTTTTTCTCAATATATAAAGTGGCTTTATTGACAGATAAATATTATTAGCCAGTAAGTGTGTTTAATATTCGATATTTTATCGCGTGCAGGGCGCTTCTGTTCACTCGCTCTCTGGTAATCTTGATCGAAGCGATATCGTCTCTCGCGCGCGACCGGTAAAATCCATTCTGTAAAAGAACGTTGGCGCAAACAAATATCAATCGCGATCTCAAAAACGTCCGTTCCTTTGTATCGCGTCACAAAGAGGGCTTGCGTGAAATTCCGATTTATTACGGGGATGAAAAATACGATTTAGAACAGCAGAGAGCCAGAGAGCGAGAGACGGAATGCGGAGGCGAGGGCGGAAGAGAAGGAAAGAGAGAGAGACACGGCGCGCGCATTACCTTCCCTCATTATTCGGAAATTCCGGTGTGCGGCACGTACGCGGCCGACCGTGTTAAATTTCATCGGCGCATCCGCCCGGGGACGAGCGGGGCCGGGTGAATAAAACACGGGGATGAAAAATAAAGCGAAGGCGAGTGACCCACATGACTGTCGCGCGTACGTGTAAACGCGGCGCGCCGGCACTCATACGAAAGAGAACGACTTATTCACTGAAAAGCCTCGCCTAACGGCAGCAGCCGGCAGCGTGTGCAGCCCGTCGGATAAATCCTCCTTTTTTTCTCTTTCTTTCTTTCTTTCTACCCCTGCCTGCGCGCCTGTCTACTTCTATTCGCCGTCCTGTGCCTCTCGCGCTATCGTCGTCGCGCAATCCTGCCCGTGTTAAGAAAGAGCCGAGAAAATACGAGGTCCCGCACCCCGCCAGAGAGTACCATTCAGTACCGTAATTTATTCCAGTTTCATGGATCCCCTTTTGCGCACAACCCCCTGACCGCCCCGCCGCCACGTCCCGTCGCCTTTCACTTGTGCCGTTCTTTATCAGGAACTGCTCTGCACCCGTTAATCCGAGAGTTTCCTACTCTTTCTTTCGCTATTTCCGTCCCTCTTCTCGTGCACTTTCCGCACCTAACCCCTCCTCGCCCTATTCCCTGCGTCGTAAGCGCTCCCGTGCGCGCACGCTTTCCTAATTTATCTTGTCAACCTTTCGTTTCATCCATTACGGATTTCTTTCGCGAATACTTGTTGCGTGATTGATATTATGAATTCCGCGTTATGCTCGGCAATGCACTAAAAGGATTCTCCAAAGGAGTGTACCGCCGGTACAGAGGGATGCTCCAGCGTGAAATAATTTCTGTTGGTGGAGAGCGTCGCCGCGAAGAGATCGCCGCAGGTGCAGGCAGAATAAGAGACAAAAAGGAAAAGGAGAAAAAAGCGAGAGAACAAGCAGAAAACAGGGAGAAGGAAAATAAAATCTCACGGTCTTTTCTCCAGCCACTTAGAGTGCGCAAGCCGATTCTGGCGATACGGCCGATACGGTAGGCGCGTGCGATAACTCTCGGCTTCGCAATATCGAACGGGCTCTACGTGCCACCCAGAGAGAGTAATATTGAAATCACGGAGTTGTGCACGTCGTCGTCATCGCCGTCGGGGTCGACGTGGTCGCCGCCGCCGCCGCCTCCACCGTCGCCACCGCCGCCGCCGCCACAAGTAGGCCAGCTCGAAATAGAAACCGTCAACTGGGGCAGTCAATGCCCAACATGTAAAACACATTCATCGCGACACATTCGCGACTTTTCCGTAACGACGTTTGCATCCACGGCCTCTCCTCGTTCTCCCCCTTTCCTTTCTGCTCTCCTTTTTCACCACTTCGCGAGTTGATACGAAAGAACCGTCGTCGACCTGACAAGCCCCACACGTTGCCTCCACGCGCCAAACACGCCGATCTCCGTTCCTAAAATGATTTTTCGCCGCACCGGGAGAACGTCCCCTCCTCCCCTTGTCGCTCATTGCGGGATTTAAGATAACGGTTCTAATTATGGGTTATTTAAGGTTCGAGTAACTTTCAATCGTTTATGTAAATCCGTCGATCGGACATTCAAACGAACTGACACCAATGTACGCAACTAATATCGTAGTTGTGATATAAAATTATTAGATTTTAAATTTTGTTTATTCTTAATCATAAAGAAATATTTAGAAACATTCCTGCGTAAAAGTCCCATTATCGTCAGCAAATATTACGCGTCCGTGTGTAATGTTATACGGAGGGTTATACGGAGTACCCAATTCTATATTAACAATATCCATATTCATTCATTGTTTTAATCTGTATAGAATAATAACATACGTAGTACAATCTATTAACAATCTATTAACAGTCTCACGAAATCTAATGAGTTGCTAACGCAAATGATATCCTAGATTTTCTTTTTTTCAATATTAAGAATGTTCAAAATCAATTAAGTAGGAATTTCATTCCATCTTTAACATGTTAAAAAATCTTGCTTGCTTCATTTCTTAACTTGTTAGAAAATACTAGAAATAATCGATTTTGCCAACTTATCCCGGTAGCTAGCCCCGATAACTAGAGCCGTTTTTCTCTATTCTTTTAATTAATACAGTAAGTTTGACCCAAAACTGGAACTCGATCCATAATTGGAACTGATACCTTATGCGGTATGGGATAGGACTTTGGGTGCCATTGCCCGGCCTCGCGCTTCCCGTTACTTTTACTATGCAAATCGCTTTACGTTATCGTAGAACTCCTCTCGGATGGGAATATAATATCCGATATGACGACCAGATCGACAATGACCGACGTCTAATCAATTCGCACTGCGTTTTACCGGAAAATTCCGCTTAGAGATCAACATTATCTTATCATTTTCTCTCTCTCTCTTTCTATATATATATATATATATATATATATATATATATATATATATACATATATATATAATTGTCTTTTTTCTCCCTCAGAAATTTGATTTGAAACATTTTTGTCCACTAAGGAAGAGTTTTCGAGTTATTCGACTGGCCTGTTTAAAATAAGGTGCCCCGTATGCCTATCTTTCTCTTGGAAGGGATGGGGATATCGGCTTTGAGCGAGTTTCGCGACGAGCAATGATGTGCAGTTAACGCACCTCGAATCATTCGATAATGAACATCGCTGATGCGCCGCATTCTTGTTGTTAAACAACGCACGGAGAGCGTAATGGAAACGGAATGCGAAATGAAGTTCACGCGGCGCGCCGGCTCGTGCGATTGAAGAACTAATTATATTCGTGCCGCTGCCCTTCCGCGTTTTCATACCGTGGCCGTGTGCGCATATAGACGGCTTTATCGCCCGGATCTTCCGCGCGTCGTTGTAGGGGTTAAATGTCTTGAAGCGAATGCATTAATACGGGCGATAACGCAGCGGATTTTAATGCAGGCGTTTACACGGACCGTTTTAGCTTGGCGGACTCGCTCGCAATATACGTGCTTACCGGCAATTTAGCATCCGGCTTAACAGGACGTAATTTTCCGCAATGGCGGCGTAATGAGGCGTATATAAAACGACACTAGCCTTGTACGCTCGCGTTCTACCGTTCGTATTCTTTCTTTATGACACAGACGGCTAAAAATAAATAATACAACTCTCGCGGTCCCCTCGAAACCTAAATCTTTATATCCGTCGATACGATGCTCCGCGCGAAAATCTCTCTGCACGGAAAAAATAATTGAAAATAGTTAGAAAGCAAAAAAAAGAACAGACAAGTGAGAATCGGCGCTGATGATGGAGTGAGATATTTAACACATACACAAGAACGATTAATTCAATTATTAATTACAATTAATTATGTATTAATGCAATGTGAATTAATATTCATCATTATTATGTATGTATGAAATATTTCACTTTATCAACGACGACGGCTGTATCACTTGCTGTATCTTTGTTCTTCAAGATTTTATATCTTGAGTGCCTAACTATTTTGTATAATGCCATGTCTGTTACAACTACATTCTCTATGATTAGGAAAGAAATGTATGTGAATTCAAAAGTTAAATAGATATTACATTAACAGTTGCTGTTATATGCCCACAGATCTCACGTATCTTATCATACGTAATATTCAATTAATATATCCTCATATTTACTCAATTGAAAGAATATTACGATTTCTCTCTTTTCTATTGCGGCCTGCAAAACGAATGTGTCAATTGTGGTTAACAGATTTTAGTTGCGCCACACACAACACTGAAAGTTTCGCTGAAACACGCGTGGATACTTTTCGAGCATTATGATTTCTACATTCTTTTTATGTGTATGGGCGAAAAAATAAAAATTAATATTTCGTTGCGACGACCATACTTAATCAAACGATGTCTCTAATGTTTTCCCCCGTGCAAGATTGCACTCAACACAGGAGCCATTTGAAATAACTGCGCATTAATAACATTAAACGTGCCATCGTAAAAGAACGATCTCTGATTGTGGAGAATGGTACTTTCGACATTATTAACCGACTTTTCTCTCGGTTTTGCATGCTGGCCTGGCAATTTCTTTGCGAAGCCTTATGCTGGAACAGTTACGCTTTGTATCCGCATGTGTCGATTTCTTAATGCGCTCGTGTAACACATAGAAACGCTTGCACACCCCTCTTCTTTCTATCCTTTCGAAGTGACTGAGATGATCTCAGTTAACGCGCATTTAACTCTCGATGTCCCATGTCCAGTTGATACGACTCGCAGCGCACGTGTAACATGCATACGCGAAACATTAACTTTCAACGAATTTCAGAGGCTAGTATATTCTCCTTCTATCTCTTTCTCTCCCTCTCTTTCTTTCTAAAAGGCGCACAATATATATATATATATATATATATATATATATATATATATATATATATAATCTATCTTAATTAACGTCATTCACGCCTCCTAATCTCTTCTGAAAGTTAGAAGCACAGATTGCACTACCTGCCCTATCTCTCTTATCGCACATCGAGAGTGCGCTTGCTCGCGGAGCAATCTACCGTACAATTGTTCTCGCACACTTCCGCACCTTCTCTTCCTCCGGATACTCGTCGGAAGCACCTGCAGACTCGCGTACCACGTCGCGTCGCGTTAATATACCCTACAAGATCCTCCCGTGCATCTTTCCGAGGTTAAGCTTCGACACTTCGAGCCGTTTTACCGTCATTCTTCCACACCCGTCTCCCGTACCCGCGCTCAGCATACAAACCACCGCCAATCTCCCAATACTCTGTTATTACCCATTGCCGACCGCGCAGTATAATGCATCCGGCATGCATCGAACGTACACGTAGCATCTCCCACCTATACAACGTCGTTCACACGTACGAACACGTTCAGAGATATTTTCTTCCTTCCTTCTTTTCTTTTCTTTCTTTTTAACGCACGAGACAGCGTACTTTTTTTCCTCATAGCGATGTAATGGGCGCGAAAATGCAAGAACGCCCGCGGGGAGCCTCACGGGGAACCGCGGACGTTCTCTCGTGGCCCTAGTGGAGACGTCACGGTCGACTCTTGGTCTCGTCACGCCTTGCCTTCCTCGCGCGAAAACAAACGACCTACGGGCGTGCGCGAGAGGATAACGCCCGTAGGTCGTTCTGTTCCTCCGACACGCTGCATCCCTTGTCTCATCATTTATCATCTCATGATTCACGACCGGTGCGAGTGGATAACGAGATTTGATCGCGCGTACAAGGAGCCCGCTGAATAATGAACTACGTCTCGAGCTCTGGCCCGTTAAGCGGGATTAAAACTTCATTTCGTTCATCTTGCAAAAATAACGAGATCGTCGGGGAGAGCTCTTTTCCAACGCGCGCCACACACACACAGAAGATAAAAGTTTTATATTATTATCTTCTATATAATGTGTATCTCCCCCACGTATTTCTTCACGCGCTCTGACGAATACAGCCGGCCACCTCGAACGTCTTCAAAAATCTAATAAAATGGAAAATCTAACAGAGTTACCGGCTTCTTCCCTTTCCCCTCTCTAACGATGGCAAAATCGCCGTGATAAAATTTCCTCGTATGTCACCGGGAAATTCGCGTGCACGGATAAAATGTGGGGAATGAACGCTCGCACCGGTGCATACGTGTCCATTGCGATCTCTCGTTTATGTTGCGTGTTGGTGTTGGTGCAAGGGGCAGGAGATACCGATATACATATGGTACGAGTCGTATCCGACCCACAGTGGCGAAGGATATGAAGGTCGTGTCTCGAGGGTGAGCCCGAATTCACCGTACGGCGGGGCCAGCCTCAATCTGACCAACATCCGCGAGAGCGATCAAGGATGGTACAACTGCAAGGTCGTCTTCCTCAACAGGTCGCCCAACAATCACAAGAACGGTACCTGGTTTCACCTAGACGTCCACGGTAAGTAGTCTCAGAACTTCACGTATTTTCTGTCGAAGCGCACGCAAATGCGATTTGCGACTTTAAGACGCGACTTGTTTTATTATTAGATGCTACGCGCTCGGGTTTCTAAGTGATAAACACGCCGTGGAATTTTTGTCGCAAAGCAGAATGCTTGATATTTATGTAAAATATCGCCTGTTAGTGATGAAAGTTATGATGTTTTTTTTTATTGCGAGCTTAATCGAAACTCTCGTGCTGTTTGTACGAGGTGAGGCCACGTTATTCTTACTGCGGATAGCCTCATTAATATCACTTGGGACTTAAGGAGATTTTACGACTTCGACTAATGTAGTTTTATGACACTTGCGGGGAAGTTAACCGCGTGAGTTAAGGTCGCACTTGAACAGTCCCATGTAGCTTCGAGAAATTTGCACATTTTCGCAAGTTCATCAAGAAAAGTGTGCGCGCGCGCGGAATCTAATTTCGAAGTAACATATTGCTCGTGTTTCATCGTTTTTGCGGAAATTGATGATGCAAATATACATTTACGTTCGTTATCGCGCGAACTTCGGTTATCTTTTCTCGAGAAAGGTCTGAAATATTTATCAAACTTAACCGTGCTTATCTACACAGAAAAATATCATTCTATTGCTAAGAAAAGCGACTGTTTATCTTCCTCCTTTTAAGTACTACTTATCTTCAATAAGGAACTTATTTCTTTTTAATAAGAATCTTAAAATATATTCATCATCACAAAGTTTAAAAAATGTATTAATCGTGTGTTCAAAAGAAGATTATTCTATTCACAAGGATATTATAAAACCTTATGGACGTAAAATATGGTTCCGGTTCAATTCTATGCAGTAAACAAACGAATTTCTGCTTCGACTTAATATTTTTCATTGAAATACTAAATTTCAATAAAGAATATTAAGTTTAATGCTAGGATTCAGGATGTACTTTAAATAAATTGGATGCTTATGATGAAAACTTGTGATAAATTTTCGAATAAATAAATCTATGTGATATACTAATGTGATAATACTATGTGATAGACAAATACACTGAGAGAAAAATATCAAAGACTACAGAATATTCATTTGACGGATACTAATAACACATTTACTTGTAGTAACATACATATTCTTAAATTAAGAAAAAATTAATAAATATAAAGATAAATATTTTTCTAAAACATCGTCGCTCTTTTTATGGAAGCAACTGTTTATTTTATAAAAACAATAGAATTTAGATTTAAGTATCCACCGAATAAATATTTTTTATTTTTCAGACATTTCTTCTCTCAGTGTAACATTTACTTGAATGCAATATGTATTTTTCTGTATGTATGAACGCGCGCTACATAAAAAACTCCCACCAATAATTGTAAAAATCTACACGCGCCATACATTTAATCTAATCAGAAAGGTGTCCGAGGGGAGGGGTGGGGAGAAGAAGAACATACGTTCGCGTATCTCCATAGACTCATGAAATTCCGGAACGTTCTTCTTTCGCGCTTGGTTAAACATGGTCGAATACAGCACGCGAGAATATTCTCCTTTCTGCCGTCGCGTTCCTTTTCATCCCGGCCACGCTTTTCGTCGACGTGACTTCCTATCAGGAAAAGGAAAGCATGCGAGATCATAAAGGACGCCTCAAAAGAACGTCGCCGATTCTTCGACGCGATTCCACGCGAATTGTACATTCAGCAAACACCGTGCAACCAACCACGCCCCCCTTCCCCTCCTCTCCTCCGCATCCCATTCTTTAGCCCCAAGTTCGCGCGGGAAGAAGTTATGTTTCTCGCTTGCTCAGCGAGCGCGGTCTCGAACGTCTTCTTCGAGAGTTCCCTTCGTCGTCCCGGCGAAATCTCCCGAGAAAATTCGTCCCTGCTTACGGCGAGCAAAATGGAAAGGAGAATCGCAAAAAAGATCGTGTTACCGGACGGGAAATGGGATAGAGCGGCGGAAAAAAGGGCGAAGCAGGCGATAGAAGAAAGAGGGAAACTTATTGCCGCATTTTGCTCGGCTATAAACGACGGCGAAGGGCCGGAGGGAAGAGAAATATTTAGATAGCTCAGGAAGGATGTTCCGTTGTCCCCTTTTTCCCTCGTCACACCTCATCACCCCTTCCTCCTGGCCCTTCACTCTACCAGCCCACTCCGCTCATTCCCAATTTCTCCGTCGTCCTCTAAGCCTCCGGTCACAACAACAACGAGGACAACGATGATGGTGACGACGACGACGACGACGACGACGAAAGACCCGCAAACGACGTGAAAGGGAAAAATACTTGGAGCTTCAGAGAAAGCGTTTAAGGTCCCTTTATACCTCGCAGTCGGTTCCATCCGTCGCTTGCTCGCGTTAAAGACACAAACCGTCGCGTCGCTCTTTTTCGTTGTCAACTTCTTTCTCTTGTACTTGCATTTCCGCTTTTGCTTTTTCCGCGAAGCGTCATTCTCGAAATTAAAATTCCTCACCCTCGAATAGCGGCAATCGCGAGGCAGCGAGACCTCGGCGACGGTGGAGCAAGGACGACCTCCCGAATACACTGAGAATTCGTGCCGAAAGAGAAAACTCTCGCGGGCGAAGCTGCCGCGGAAGTACTTAATTGAGCTCTTTCCGCGCGATACCCGGACTTCTGCCGGGCGTTCTCGCGCGCGTACACGTCGATTACAATTTCTCCAACGGAATAATTCCGTCCTCTCGCGACAGGAACGCACGGTCCGGAGGGGAAATCCGTCGCGGGACCGTTTTCTTAACTACCACGACGTAGAATTTGCATTATTTCATTTGCTCGCTTCTCCGTACCTTCTCCTCGATCTTTTACTCTCCCCCTCGCTCGCGCGGAATCGTCGACCCCCTTCCGATACGGCCACTATGTGCCGCGTCCTAATACGAGAAAATGAACAACTATTTACGTTACCCGTGCGGTCAGGGTGGGCGGCGAAGAACCATTGTGATTTCTCCGGGATGGAAAGAGGATGAGCGGTCGCCCGGGGCGAGGGGTGATAAAAACCGCGGCGGAACTTCTCGGGTTTTCTAAACGTCCACGCTCGCTTCACGGGCTTGATTGTTCCCTCTGTAACGTCGTTTTCTCGCGACCATTTTCCGTCGTCGATGTGTCAGACGCATCTCCATCTTCACCTTCGATCGCGGCGAGAGAAATTTCAGCCCGGCCTGCGCGCTTTTCACCCCCTCGTCGGGAGAAACCGACGTCACCGGCTTGGAAAAATAACCCGGGACGAAGGTCGCGAAAGGGATAATCCCGTTCGCAAATACGAGTGGCGTACGCTCGATTAAGTCGGACGTGGAGATGCGGATGGCCGCCTCTCAGGGAGCTCTCCGTAGAGTTAAGATTGCGAGTATAACGCAACGCGATACAGTCGCGCCGGGTCGTATCTAATCGCCAACCGCATCCATTGTTCGCAGCGCCACCCAAATTCAGCATAACGCCGGATGATATGATATACGTGAATCTGGGCGATGCGATAATACTGAACTGCCAGGCTGAGGGCACTCCGTCGCCCGAGATCCTTTGGTATAAGGATGCGAATCCCGTTGAACCATCGTCGACCATCGGTATATTCAACGACGGCACCGAGCTGAGGATCTCGATGATTAAGAACGAGGACATTGGCGATTACACCTGCATCGCCAGGAACGGAGAGGGCCAGATCAGTCACACCGCGCGCGTCATCATCGCAGGTGAGTGCAGCGCGGCTTTCATTAGAATGTCAAGGGAATCCTGAAGCGCCGAAGCCGTAATTTCATCGGAAGTTGAGCAATAAATTATCCGTTCGGTCGGTCACCTCTTCTCTCCTTCTCTCTCTCTCTCTCTCTCTCTCTCTCTCTCTCTCTCTCTCTCTCTCTCTCTCGCCCGATGGAAAGGACGACCATGTTCGATAGCGGGTGGTCACGCGCGATCGCTGAACGTGAGATATGAAACTTTTTTAATATAAATTTCAGCGTCATTCAGAAACATTCACACGAGCACCGGCGAAGAGGTAGTCGATACGTAGAGAGAGAGAGAGAGAGGGTAGATTTTACAAGAGGATGCATATCCGAGGTTATAAGAGTCGTGCAAAGTTTTTGAATCGCTCGCGGTGTAAGAAATGAGTTTACGTGACATTGACGTGCATATATTTTCATAATTCTCCGCAATGTTCATTATTCTCAAATTGGTAATTTCGGCAGAATTCTTATACAAGTGTATATATCGCGTCATGTATGCCTTATCAAGAAGAAAAAGGATTGGTCGAATTATCATGACAATGACACAACTAAACACGGTTTGTTTGAAAGAAACGGAATTTCTAGTTTTTCAGAATTAAATTTGACTGACGTGAGAACCAAGAATTATGTTTTATCCAAACAAAACATTTATTTGTACTATTTTTAAGAACTGAATTCTGCCCTTAACTAAAGATTTTCTTTTCTTCAACTAAAATGCATTTAGTTGTATCACTGTCATATCATTCTCAAATTTTGTCACGCCATTTTTAATAACTAAATTCCGCCTTTAATCAGAAATTCTATTTCCTTCAGTCAAAACGCATCTGATTGTGTAATTCATACATTAATTCTACTAATCTTTTCTCTGTGCATTTAGGGTTACTTATATGATTTTTTACTTCATTCATATATATATATATATATATATGTGTGTGTGTGTGTGTGTGTGTGTGTGTAATTAAAAATCGCAGAAGTAACCTTAATTATAATAGTGAGCCATATATTAGGTAATGTATACTCTATCCACGATGTGTCTGTACTTCACACACATTTGCCCCCCTCACACTTTCCCCAGCTAAAAAATCTCAAAATTTCCTGTGTGATTTTGCTAATGTGAGCCACGAGTGGCGTACATTCCGCGGCCTCTCTCGCCGCAGCAAATAATATAACTCCCTTTTCCGTCGACCTCGGTTAATATCTCGCCAGGGGGCACGTTAGCGTGCGCTGTTAAGTATTACTGTCTGACAGGAACGCATTACCGACACTGCAGTGCGGCCGCCTAATCCACTTCGTCCGCGGCGTGACACGCGGCTGCGACAAAAACCGTCGTAACACAGCTTTCGTTTTAGAGCGCGTTAAACGAACGGATGATGTCACGTAGGGAGCGCCGCCGACGATTGGGATAATTAAGGCATTGTCCGTTCAACGGCGTTTACCCCAAGCACTCCCGAGACTGCCGGTTAACACGAAATGCCTGTCCCGTTTGATCCCGACAAGTGTCTCGATCGATCACAGCTATCTCTTTTATCTCGATTATCGTTTCATCGTTTGAGCGCGAGAGTATCGACTTAGAAAATGAAAAAAGGAGGGAAGAGGAATAGAGATATATCCACAGATATACGTCTGCAGACACTCATCTTGTCCTTGCAATTAAATGGCTGTTTCACATAATTGAGTTGGATACATAATTAAAATATAATTAAAGAATATTTCATAAAAGTTCCACCTTTAGCCAGCGAACGGGAAAAAAGTAAAAGTCGAGAGAGAGAGAGAGAGAGAGAGAGAAAGAGAGAGAGAGAGAGAGAGAGAGAGAGAGTGTGCCCCGTATAACGCAAGTAAACTAATTAAAGAAGAAAATACTTTGTACCAGCCATCCTTCTGCAGACCTACCCCCCGCGAAGCTAATAAGAAGACGCGTCTTTGTAGTCCCCCTTTCGCCGAACATAAACGTAAAGTCGGCTGATTAGTTTCTCGACAACGAGAAGGAAAGAAAGAGAGAGAGAGAGAGAGAGGAAGAAAGAGAAAGAGAGGAAGGAAGGAAGGAGATTCCGCGCGCACCTTTTTTCGAAACTAATTTAATATGAAAGTCGCGCGCGATAGCGAGCACGCTTTAATACACTTCCGAAAATTGCCTCGGCATGCTCGCGCGATTAATTATCCGCGATCAGTACCCAGAAGAGAATAACGCAAAATACGGCTGCCTGCCAGCCCGATAATTAATAAACAGCAAACTGCCGTGGTAATTATCGAACGCGTCGTTATCAGAAACAGATATCCCTTGGTAATCAGCGATCGGCCGCGAACACCGGTAATGCAATTCCAATAACCTGGACGCCAGAAAATATCTTAAAGCGGGCGCGGTTAACTCGGCCGGTTTTGTTGTTTATCGATCCGCGAGTATAAGCCGTCCCCTCCTGTCTCTCCTCCGCCCCCATACTCATTCTCTCTCTTCTCGTTCTCTCTACTCTTTACTCCCCTTTTCTGATTTCGCTCGCCGGGCAATCGGAAGCAAATTTTCACGAGCAGAGGTAAGCCCGTCGTCCATCACGACTATGCGATACGTTCGATAAATTCAGTACACTCCGACTGGAAGAGGAATAACAAACGGTCCGTTTACGAGCGATTTCGCAAAAGTTGCCGGACCCGCGAGTCCGCGTCCGACCCCGAAAGTGCGAGATCTGAGAAAGATCGTCGCGCGCTGCGAGAGTTTAATGTCGCTCTTAATTCCGCGGAATCGTCGAAGCGATCGTAAAGCTGACCGATACAGCGCGCGTTCGTGACTCGCCCGACCGTTTCAACGAACGTGGAGCCGAGGTCTTCGCTTTTAATAAGCTAATGCGCGCGAGCATGATGGAGTAATTAAAGGTTTACGCGTGCGTCTTATTATCTCTAGTTTAATTAACTCGGGGCCCTGTTTGCCGCGCCATTCTTGGCGGGCGCGCGCACGTCGTGTTCTTAATATCCGTTACGAAGGGAGCGTTCTCTCTACGCGCGCGGTATGATTTATAATTCAGCCGAAAAGAGTTCGCACGGTAATCTTGACACGGAACTATTAAGTCGTTATCTGTAACTGTTTGGATGACATTCTTGCGAAAAAACAGCTCGTGTGCTTTGCGTCGTGTAACAAAGCGTGTCATCGTGATAAACTTGTTTTCAAAGTTCCGCCTTATACATGCGATGGGAAATATAAATATGAATATGATTCCACCTCGCTATCTCTTTCTGCGATTTCATCGGTAATTACTGCTTTTCCAATAATAGATATCAAAACAAGAGATAGATAGATAGATAGATAGAGAGAGAGAGAGAGAGAGAGAGAGAGAGAGAGAGAGAGAGAAAGAAAGAAAAAGATTGTACGCGATATCGCGCACGAACAGGTGTGTACCATTCTAAGCCATCGTCCCGCGAGCGCAGCTCGCAAAAAGATAAGGGAACTCCCAATCTCGCCCACGTCATATAACCGTTTTAGCGTCCATTTCCGTCGAACGGAAACGTTTTCTCGTGATCGAGGACGCAGTATGCCGATGCATCCATAAAGCGCAGGGACGGCGCTCCGTGTAGGACGCGCGCGGCGCGTAGCATCTCTCCCCGGTTAGTCCCGTAAATTTTTTACGAGCCGATACATTTACTCATATCGATACCCTCGGCGCGATAAAACTCGCGTTAGGCAAAGTGGTTACAGCGGGGTTCCGGCAGCCTCGCTCGTTCCGCCGACCAATTAAGGCTATTCTCGTGGAGGGTTCCGGCGGGGGAAAGAAGGGGGTTAAAAGGCGATTTGTCTTGTTTTTCCGGAGCCAACAGCCACTTTCCGCCCCCGGACCGCCTTCTTGTTCCATTTCGCTTTCACGTTCCCCCTTACCTTCTCTCCCCCCTCTGCCACCATCTCGTCGCCTCGCTTCTGCCCCCACAACCACTGCAAATTTGTAAGCCGCGGCGGCGGCAAGCCACGACCGGGACATCCGTCTTCATCATCGTATTGTCTTACCGTCTCTCTCCCCTCTTGTTTTCACGCCTGCTTATACGAGACCCGGCCGCGAGATGGTTATTTAATGGATTGAGAAATAGCGGAGGGGGACGTCGCCCGGCCGAGACAACGGCGGGATCGTGAAATTCGCGAGTACTCGACGAATAAAATTGGGTGAACGCCGCTAATGATGACCATTATCGCCGTTATTACGAGAAGCGCCGGATTTAGAAGACTAGCGGATTAGCGCGGACACCTTGTACAGCGAAATTCTATTTTTCATACACGCCATTTCTTACAACGAGCGTACTTCACTACCAACCTGGGTGCCAACGGCGAAATATGTAAAACTATTGTTGTACAAAATACTGAGATTTCTATGACAAGACACTGCACGGCTATTTCTACCTTCCGTGTCGTAAATAAGAAATAACAAAACGTGCGTATTTTGCACGGTGCACACACATACATGCGCGCGCGTAACGGTTTATTCTGACGCGCAAAAACGCGGGAGGCAAAGCGTTTAAAGAACGGTAGGAAATGCTGAAAAGTAAACACACCGGCGAGGATAATTCCATTTCCAGAATTTAGCCGCGTCTCGGGTTGCCCCATTTGCTGAACTACAGTCCTTCGCGCTGCTCATGGTACCGCGCGTATTTACAATGTGGAACGTGATGCAGCGCGACGCGCTGCGCTGTCATGGGTGTGCACTTGGCATAAGAGCCCACGCGCCGTTCTGAATTTCATTGCCCCGGTTTGTCAAGATTTTCGTCCGGTTGGCAAACGCCAGAATTTGTCACCGTGACACTTTTCGCATCGAGAATGCGGCGGGTATAAATGTGACAGCGCGGTCGGCGGTGTAGCTCTTCGCGGCTTGATAATCACTTTATAAAAGCGTTTCTCGGGCTCCTCTCTTTCCCTCCCTCCCTCGGTCGCTTCAAAGCTCTTGAATATTTCCGTGAGTGAAAGCACAACGATAAAACACAAGGGAGCAACATCGAGCGCCGCTCGTCAGAGGGCTGCACGTACCTCCGTATAATTATCGATCTCTGCGCATTGGTGGAAATTGCTGCCGCGAGTTGGTAAAAACAACGTCGTTAACGATCGTGCAACTTTATGGCGAGTCTCACATACATATCTTTCTCTCTCGCGCGCGCGCTCCCGCATGTTTCCATAGGCGACTCGGAATTCCATTGGCCTCATTCGCCGGGAACTTTGAGAACTTCCTTTACCCCTTGTAAAGCATCCTTCTGAGCGCTTTTGCGCTCGTGACGTAACATATATCATCGCTGGCGCGGATAATTAAAATGTATTCTCTGTTGGTCGACGACACGTTGGCTGCAACCGCACGGAGGTGAAAAACAAGCGTCGTTCACGACACCGTATATTCATTTGGCGTCATAAATACCCGGACATTTACTAGATCGAGAGTTATTGGACATTTTCGACCAGACATTTGTTTCTATATACACAGAAAGATGCAGACTGCAAGTGAACGTTACTTACTTTCAAATATTTCATCAGTTTATACACCCGTAGATCAACCAAAACAGTTCGTCACAAGCATCAAATTTATTCAAGATATATTCTGAATTTTAATAATTTTAGTATTTTAATCAAGAATATTAAATTGAAACAATTTGGTTCACTTATTTTACATAGAGTCGAGCCAACTTTTCTTTACACAATAGTTTCATAAATAATATTCTTTAAAAAAGAACAAATTCTCCTTTTGAGCGCATAGTAATAAGCTTTTTTCAAATTTATGATGAATATATCTTATGATTATTGTCAAGGAAATATTCTTTATTGAAGATAATCATTATTTAAAAGAAGGAAACCAATTATTTTTCTTAACGATAGAATAAGATTTTCCATGTGTATGCATTCTTTATAACTGTTTATTATCCGAAGGACTGAAAATGTGTCAAAACAATTCATGATAGTTTGATAGTTTGAAGGTTTATTGTATCACTTTCCTGCTGATTATTCGTAACGCATCAGCGGATAAAATGTTACCTCACGCGAACTAAACCTCAGGCTATCGCTGTTACGTATCGTTTCTGCTTCTTCGGATAATCAACAATCATGATGAATGTGTATGTAGAATGTCGAACGGATGGTCGAAAGAAAAAAGTGTTTAGCAACTCTCAATAGTAAACGTTCGAGCATTCGTACATCGAGTGTAGCACGAGCAAAATAATACGAAAAGACTGGTTACACATGCGTACAGAGTAAGGTGATATGTAAACGCGAGAAAATCGAACACCACCGGACGTAAAGTACGTCCGGTTTGATTGGTATCGCATAAAATCCTTTTCTGCGCGTACTCGGATTTAGATACGGCGCGCGCGAACGCGGAAGATTGCGAGGAAATACGTTCTTCCCTTTTTAGCTTTCTCTTTTTTTTACGGGCAACAAGTTCTCATTCCCGAGCTTCGTGCGTTTATCAAGATCGTAGATTCAAATTTATTCGCGTCGCAGCGTCGTGCTGACTGCAACCTGCACCGCCGGCGCGCATTGTAGCACATCTTCGGGGGTGCAACTGGGTGCAATATATTCAGACATCGGGCTGAGCTTAGTATATCGTTGCCCTGCTTTCCACGAGATCCCCGTCCGCGCGCGATATGCGATATTTCTTGCGACGCGATGCCGTCGTCGGGCCTTTCTTGACTGGTGCATTTGCCACCATTTGCCAGTCGGCCGTGTTACCCGAGAGCGGAACTTTTTCTCTCGGACACACATACTCTTTTTCTCTCTTTCCTTCTCTCGCACCTCGTATCGCTCTACCAAAAAGCCATTTCGCGTTCCACCTCGAATATCATTGTATTACATGTTACTGTTGATATACGCGAGAACAACAAATACCGCAACAATCTACCAACTGTTTAATCGCTCAAACGTCTGTCAATAGATTTGCAACGTCGGAGCGTCGCGCTGCATTCGTTTGCGTGTATAAATGTACACATTGTTTGCGCGACACCTAAGCTCTGTTTATCTTGCCAACGAACAATCTCGAATCCGAGCGCATATATCGATTTGGAATATCACATCCGAAATTAAAATGCAAGAGCACAGAGTTCAAGGCGCACAGAGGTTCAAGGCGTTAGTTTGTCGAATCGCGGAGTATTCTCTGCCGTAAAAGATACGTAAATACTAACATAAATGTATCTTTCGAACTCGACGTTGTCAGTCGAAAATTAAATTGTATATTAAGCTCGCAAATATTGTCAAATTTGTAGGCCAGTAAGAAATCTCAAGATATATAGTTCTTGTACGAACTTATTATGATACTTATTATGATACTTTAATATCGTAAATCGTAGCTTATTGTCATTTTCTTTACGCAAAAACTTAAGGAAGGACTCGTTTAACCGAGTCGAAATTTTGGTTCTACATCGACCCTGCAAATTCAATCTTGAAGAACTTGAAGAGTTGAACTTGAAAAGTCAATGAAGAATCCACAGCTGTTGACTCACCTTAATGCTGCAGATGATTGCCGTTTTCTTCATGTTATAGAAGCTCGAAGAAGCACTCTATAAGAATTATTTTAAGCTTTTTATTTATTTTCAATTTATTTTAACTATTTTTTTATTATTTATACAGAAAATTATTCAATTTTTTAGCTATCACAACTAAATAATTTTTACTATGAAAGCAAGAAAATTTGCTCCTGTATTTAATATTTTTAGTTGTCCATATATTAGCAAATCTTTTTTTTCCGTGTAATATTCGATTATCTCAATACATTTTAGTAAAATTTCATCTTAAGACTGCGGACCGTTCGGAACAGCCACGACTCGTCGATAAAGATTCACCTCGATATTTTTTAACAAAATAAGTCTAGAAATATACGATGCAATCCGAATGTCGCTTCGTCGCTGTTCCCTTCTTACTTGATACATCACACTCCGCGGAGAAAATGCCAGAAAAATGAAGCGTCCGAACGCATCAAATGCATAAAATCAACGCTAGTTCACTGCCATGTGTTAGTTCATCATATATTAGTTGGCAAATATATACGCGCGATTCGCAATTGATAAACTGTGGCTATATTTAAACAAAATTTATACAGCTAAGCAAATGTTAAATTATTTAATAAAGATTAATATGTGGGCAAATAGGTAAAAGAACAAGACACTCTCTAATCTCATCTAATTTTTCCCTTTTTTCCCTTTCTTTTTTTCTTTTCTTCTTTTCTTCTTTCTCTCTTTCTGCTTTTTTTGGAAATTTTGATGAGATTTATAGCTTTTAAAAGAGCCGATATGCAGCTGTAAAGACAAAAACAGTTAACAGTTATGTGTCTAATAATGCTGTGCTCCAATAGAGATTTAAACTTGAATTCGGTATAATAATGATATACTTGTGATAAACACAAGTGAAAAAAAAACATTGTTGCCAGATGCAAACGAAACAAGAATCGCGATTCAAAGAGCATTATTAAACTGAAAAATCAGCACTTGAGAAATACATACTATTTTAAAACCAGTACTCATCGCTAATGTAATTTACAAGCTCTGCTTGAGAACATAATTAATTACAGTTTTGCATTTATGAAACGTTAATCGATTATTTGGATCAATAGTTCTTGCACGAAATAATAGATTACACAAAATAACAAATACAGATATAGATTAACGATTAATCGGAGTTCAATTGAACTATAAATTATATGGCGAATGATGATAAACTATGAGTATCAGCCTAAATTTCGACTCAGATATCTTTTTATTGTCGATAAGTTTGTCAAAGATCGTTAAAAAAATAATAAATGATTTGACACATCTTGAAAATGTATGATGTATCGTTGACCGCACCTCGTCGTCCTGTGTCCTAACTTCTCGATCTAGACTCCTGGCTGCTCCGTTGTGGCACTGACACTGACACTCGCGTAGAGACGATTCAATTGAAGATACACGTGTTAAATAACGCGATGCCAACGAGAGACTAATTATCTCAAAAGAGCGGACGCGAATAGTTTAATATTATCAAAGAAGAACAATAGATAACACACCAGCATACGTTAACCCGTAGTAGGCGTATCACTCGCCAGCTCGGAACTGAATGGAAACATCCGGAAGAGTCCGCGAGACACAAAGATAAAGACCGTCTCGAATGTTTCGAATGTTTTGATTGTGTATCGCTCGGCGCTCGTTGACGAGCGATAGTTAGTGATGGGAGAAGGATGAGTTTACATTTTTTGTCAATTGTACTTTCGCTCATCGCGTACTTTCGTTATTGTAACCGAGAGCGTTACACTTTATTTTAATCAATATATTATAAATGCTTTTAAGAAAAATGTCGAGAAACAAAAAAGCGTCTGCAAATAAAAATCTGAATTATTAAATAATTTAACATCTGCTTAGCTGTATAAATTTCGTTCAAATGTTTTGTCAATTGCCAATCCCGCGTGTATATTTGCCAACTAACACATGGCAGTGAACTAGCGTTGATTTTATGTATTTAATGCGTTCGGACGCTTCATTTTTTTGGCATTTTCTCCGCGGAGCATGATATATCAGATAAAAAACGGGGAACAGCGACGAAGCAACATTCGGATTGCATCGTGTATATCTAGATTTGTCATTTTGTTAAAAAATATCGAGGTAAACGTCGGATCTTTATCGTCGAGTCGTGGCTGTTCCGAACGGTCCGCAATCTTAAGATGAAATTTTACTAAAATATATTGAGATAATCAAATATTAAATAATCAAAAAATAGTTAAAATTAATTGAAAATAAATAAAAAGCTTGAACATTCAATAATTCTTATATGAGTGCTTCTTTGAGTTTCTATAACATGAAGAAAACGGCAATCATCTGTAAAAGAAACTGACGCAATAGAAACGCATAAAGCGAAATACAAATTTTTATTTATCCAGCGCCGTCACATGTTTAATGCACTGAGAAAAAAATGCTTGAAAATTTTTCTTCTGTGAAATAAAATTTATTTGCACAGTTTCATCTTTTCCATAGAAATAAACTTTATATCATAGAAATTTAATTTCAGAAATAAAGTTTATTTCAAAGAAATAAATTTTATTTTAAATAAACTTTATATCCCGCAAATAAATTTTTAAGTACTTCTTTTCAATATGTACCGGATAACATAAAAAGCTTTAAAAGATAATATTGGTACTTTTGAAACTTATAGCAGCTTCTGAATTTCGACTCGAGCGTATCTTATTTTATGTGACGAACACGACAAACCTCCTGCATGTAAATATTGAGAAAAAAATTCTTGAAAATTTATTTGCGGGATATAGAGTTTATTTGTGTAAAATAGAGTTTATTTTTGTAAAATAAAATTTATTTTTGTGAAGCAAACTTTTACCCCATACACACACAAAAATAAATGTTCTAGTATTTTTCTTTCAATATATACAGGATGTTTGACAATTATTGATACATCTGTTGTGTGTAGATAGCACTTCTCAAATTGTATACAAAATTCCTTTATTATTTCGCAACCACATAAAATTTTTAGTTATTAATCAAAGAGGATTAGTCAATGTGTGTGTGTGTGTGATCACGTGTGTGTGATTTTTAGTTATTAATCAAAGAGGATTAGTCAATGTGTGTGTGTATGTGATCACGCGCGATATGGTAGATGAGAGTTGTAATGGAGACGTCTGCCGTTGTTTGCTTGTATATTAGCTCAAACCGAACAAAAGAGTTCTCTACCATTTGGTAAATGACCAGATAAATTTTTAGTTATTGATTAAAAAAGATTAGTGCACGATGGTGCGCGTCGTTCAATCGTACAATCGACAGTTTTTCATCGTGAAACCCAGTATCGTTAATTCCTCGACAATTCTGCATACACATATGCTCGATCCCGTCGTGATCCAAGCCATCTTCGCGACGAAACGTACGGTAAAGAAGGTTTCGATAAGCTCTCCCGAAGAATAACGATAGATCGGATTGTGGAAAATGCTGCGGAATCACGCGAAGCGAAAAGCAGAGAGAGAGAGAGAGAGATCGGTCTTTTGTATGACGAAGAATCGATCTTCCGTTATACTACGTCGAGATATTCACTTCCGAAGCGACGGGCAAAGCCGCAAGTTTTGAAATTCTTCAGGCGTGAATGCACGACTACGATTATGGGCGTGGACGACGACGTTGGATATCGATGAAGATATAATGCACCCTGTTGAGCGTGGACCCTATCCTCTCTCGTAAACCCGCAGGCAGAAGTCGCGGAAGCGAAAGGCAAATTCGAGACTACCCGCACTTTCGACCGAGAACGTATCTTTTTGCCTATCTGTCATGGCTCTTCACCGACAAGCAACGCGAGAGAGAGATGTTATCGGGAATCGATGGAGATGCTGCAACATTCTGTTTCCCCCCTGCCACTTACACCCTATCCCCATACGATAGCGAGTTAGATACACCCGAGCCTGTCGTTCCGTCCGAGCTATCGGCTATTTTTGACACTTCCGCCGGTGACAGCCAGGCAACCGATATCAGCGGTGAATCGTCGTCGCGTGGATTCCGTGAACACAATAATGCAATAGATACTACAACTACGGGGTTAACATCGGTCGCGCTAGATTCGTCGATTATGACGAATCAATACTTAGCCGTTTTGACATTTCTTCAGTCCCCGATGGGAGAAGAAACTGAAAGGTAGCGCGAGACAGAAATGATATTATTGATCCACAGGTGGAGCCGTTATTATGGTGCCGCCGACGAATCAAACGAAGCTGGAAGGCGAGAAGGTGCAGTTCTCGTGTGAGGCGAAGGCCCTTCCGGGTAACGTGACGGTGCGCTGGTTTCGCGAGGGTGCCCCTGTCACGGAAGTTTCGGCCCTGGACACCAGGGTGTCCATCAAGATGGACGGCAGCCTGGTCATCAACCCTGTCAGCGCCGATGACTCCGGTCAATATCTGTGCGAAGTCACGAACGGCATTGGCGATCCTCAAAGTGCCAGCGCTTATCTGAACGTCGAATGTAAGATATATTTCAGGAGAGAGATTATTGCTAAATAATTGCAAGCAAAATTTCCGAGCGTTAATACAGCAAAAATATTTGATGGCGCAAATTTTCCTTTTTCTAAATCCTTTTTCCCGACATCGAGGCGATGGTCGGCTTGAGTCCAAGGGATTAACATGTCCCGACACATGTGATCTCATGATGTTTCAGATCCGGCGAAGGTTACGTTCACTCCCACCATCCAGTACCTGCCGTTCCGTCTGGCCGGTGTGGTCCAGTGTTACATAAAAGCCAACCCACCCCTGCAATACGTAACCTGGACCAAGGACAAGCGCCTACTCGAGCCTTATCAGACGAAGGACATCGTTATCATGAACAACGGCTCCCTGCTCTTTACACGGGTCAATGAGAATCACCAAGGCAGATATACCTGCACGCCTTATAATGCCCAGGGCACGCAGGGCAGTTCGGGTCCGATGGAGGTCCTCGTGCGGAATCCGCCTGTCTTCACCCTCGAGCCAGAACCAATGTACACGCGAAAGGTGGGCGAAACGGTCGAGATGCACTGCGACGCACAGGAGGCTGAGGGAACGCAGAAACCGACGATACAATGGCATCGGGTAAAGTTGCCGACGAAATATCCGCTTCAAACTCATTCCTGATGAAGCTCTTTCGTATCATCTTTCTGTCTGATTTATGTTTCTCTTTTTTTTTCTTAATTATAGTTTTTAATTGTGTAAAAAATATGCCTTTCTATTATTATTTCACCATCAAATATCCTGTTATCCTTTCCTAATCTTTTCCCAAGTATTCTCATTTATTATTTTATTATTATTACCTTTATTGAGTATATATAAAGAAATTATCAAAATGAACTACAAGTACGGTTTAAAAAAAGTACACTTGTGAATCAACACAAAAGTCTGAAAGACGCCGGAAACGACGGTTGTCAAACCTCTTTCGGACTTCCCTGTTATTCGAGTCGTGGTTTCCGCATTACACTTTCCGCGAGCTGTCCCGTGGCATTTTGTAAAACGTTCCCGAAACTACCTCAGAGGGAGGGACCCATCCAACGCAATCGCGCGAAGACCATTGGCGGCAATCTAACTATAGAGGGCCTTCGACGCACGGACTTCGGACTGTATCATTGCGTCGCCTCCAACGAAGTCGCCACAATCTCGTCCTCGACGCAGCTGATTGTCGAGGGCACGCAACCCCATGCTCCTTACAACGTGACAGGCACTGCCACGCAATTCTCGGTAACACTAAACTGGTTACCAGGCTATTCCGGCGGTCCTGATTACAAGCAAGATTATACTATCTGGTGGGTACACGGGACAGGTTGATTGGTATTATCACTTAAAGGTCCATCCATTCACGCGCAGGATAATCGATCAAATAAGAAATGAAATTACGTGTCTCGTCAAAATAATTTTATTCTCACGACTTACTAATTCTAGTAAATCAGCTTATAATTCTCATGCCTGTTTAAGTAGTATGTTCATAATTCTTTTTTTGCTAAACTTGCGAATTTACATTTGGATAAATTCGAACGTATCAAAAGAATGACGATTAGAATCTTCAACTTGAAGTGTTCATTATGGTTCGGTTAGATTTTTTTCATACGATCACGCTTTGTTTTTCGCGTTACGCCGTCCAGGCACAGGGAATCAGGAACTTCGGAATGGAAGACAATCCCCGTGACTCCGTCGGGCAGCACAACGGTGATGATTAACAGACTCACGCCTAGCACGCTCTACGAGTTCCGGGTAGTCGGGAAGAACGCTCTGGGCGAGGGATTGCTGAGCGAAGTCATCACAGTTAGGACTCGTGGTAATAGAAACTACATTATACCCGAATTTTTTGGTCATTGAAGTTCTCTCAGTAAATTCACGTGTGAGCAGTAGAAGGCGGACTCCTAATGAGCAGCTGTTTTGTAGCAAACGCCATTGATTAACCTCGTATGTGCGATTAATAACTACTAATAGATAATAACTACTGATTATACAATCTAATCTAGAAACTTGCTATAAATCCAATCTGTACATCTATTATAATACTACGAATCCAACCACAATTACGGCTGGCGAATCCATTTACCGACTAACACAAACTAATCTCTACTCTGTGTGCAAACTGTTCTTTCACTATCCATCTACCTCGCTGCGCTCCGCAAGACGTTGCCCCGATTCATTCGGCGACCCCCTCCTCGAGTGCTGGCCAAGCCGCAGCTACGGATCAAAGTGGTAAGAGTCAAACGACAAAATTAACGCTATTACGTCGCGACCTTGATACTAAGATAATGCGAGACGAGTATTGCGATTATGTAAAGACGACAAAGTCTGAGAAACAGTTTAAAAACGTGACGCACGAGCCGTCGACACTATTACCTACCGCCAATTTAAACGCATGATGTATCCGTGCCGCGGCGTATGGCGCCGGATGCCTCCAAGATGTTAAAATCGACGATCCTCAATCGTTATTTTAAATCCGCAAGCTAGCGGATCAGCTCTGAATATCTCGGAATATCCGCGAGTCGCGCGGCTCACTTCGCGAGCTGAGAATGGCGTCTCGATGACTGTCGACGGGAAATTCATGCGTGGGAATATCGTCTGCCGCGCGACCGTCTGCGATCCTCTCATCGGGGTATCGATCCGCGAGTCGAAAAGTCGCGCGACTTCCTCCTCGGTTAAAACCGTAGAGGAGGAAGGAGGAGAGCGGGCAGCCGCGGCAGAAAGGGTGAGAAGGAGGCAACAGGATAAGGAAAGGGGAGTATGCGGATACGGAATGAGGCAAGGAAACCGAGAAAAATAGACGGAGAAGGAACGGAGAATTCCGTGGCGACTTATCGTATCGGAAAACCCATCGAGCCGTTCATTCTGCTTCCGCTTTTATTTCCTTCCCTCAAATCCACCGGTTCATTGCCTTCCATTTGTACACACTGTACCTCGAGCATCCTCCGATACCGGCGTCTAGGGATTTCTATCTGGTTACCCTTCAAGCGTTTCTCCCGTGTCTCTCTCCATCCACCTCGGTTCTGCTCCTTTTTTTCTGCTTTCTCTCTTTCTCTCTCGCTGTGTCGCTTTTTAGCTTCTTACACTTTTACCTACGCCCGCATCGTCATCGATTTCGCTCGTTAGTTCGCGTCGACAAAGGGCCGGCTTCAACAATGCTGGTTAACCGCAGTTAACTAAATTTTCTTTCTCTACATGCCTCCCTCTATACAGACGTATAGACACATACAAGCGAGACAAGTATACAAGTATAGACGTATACAAGCGAGAACATACTTGAGCGCAATGTTTGCGGAGGGTCCTTTTTTCAGGAGGTAACTTCCGAAAGTCAATTCATTGTCGTGTCATTCTTCTTTCACGAACATTCGATTAAACATATCTTTTTTTACTAATTTCGTCTGAGTCTTGAATTACAGTTTAATTGAAGTTTGAGAGAAATTAACTTGCCAGTAGGCGCGTGTGAATTTGACTAACGTTAGTAGGCGCGTCCCATTTGATTATGTCATTTTGATTATGTTATGTATCAGCACATTTATTATAACAAATTAGCAACTAATAGAAAATATTTTAGTAATTTAGAATGTCGTAACAATGAATGAAAAAAACTTTACTAATTATATATTTTATTAATAATATTTCTTTTCGTTTCCTCGCTTCTTTATTTTTTTCACTTCTTTTTTTGAATTTATTTTATCTCCATTAGATGAATATAAATTTATTGACAGAATATATGAGTAACGTAACAAAAATTATACGCATGTTAAAAATCTATACATACAAAGATCTTTAATATTATAATTCCGACGGATGTTGTATGTTCGTATAAAAGTACACATGTTCACGTTCGAATTTCAGTTCGTACAGAAATAAGTAAGTTCTACTTCTTTATACTATGTAAAGAAAGACAAAACAAATTTACGTAAGACAAAAAAAATTTATGTAAAAGACAAAATTGTTAACAAATTGGCATGTATAATTAAAAAACGGACAAGTACAACAAAATGATCGGGACGCGTCGACTCTACGGGATAAAATTTTATTGTCTAAGCAACGCAAAATTCCTCAAAACTCGCCGAGTCTGCTTTGACAAGTTCGTTCGGAAATCGATCGATCTCTAATTCTGAGTACCACGCGAACTATGCTAGAAAGAGATCTAGAAAGAAGTATCTAGGTTGGAGTTAATTGACATTGATGAAACCGACCCCAACATGATTAGCACGAAGTTTAACGGTATGTTCGCCTGAATTTCAGTCGTGGGAATCTAGAGATCTGCAGCGCAGTGCTCACACTCCGTAGACATTTTTTTATATCTATGAGAGAGACAAGTGTGACTGCCATTAACCTCATCTCGACTCGATCTTTATTCCTTTTAATTTTTATTTGATTTTTTCTGCTATTTTTCATTTCAGACATCCTTGATTATAGCACACTCATATTACCGACCGATTCCACAGGAAACCCCGTGTTTCCAACCATCATACGACCGAAAGGTACACATTTTTTGTCTTTTTCTTTTTCAAGCTTACATTACACACGTAAGAAAAGGGTAATCCGTGCGAATGAGACGTATTTCGTTTCTCCGCATCGACGACGATATTACGAAACGACCGTCGGGTTCCGTAGACGCTCGAAAGCGTCGTTCACCGTCACTTTCATACCGCCCACGCATCTCTCTCTGCTGCATGCATTTAGCGCGTAATGTTCCACGGTGTATTAACATTAGGTGCCCGACGTGCACTGTGACATCGTACGAGCGCGCGTCTATCTTATCGCACGCCTCGTTACGAATTTTTCGCACCGCGAAAAAGGACGAGAGAGAAAGAGAGAGAGAGAGAGAGAGAGAGAGAGAGAGAGAGAGAGAAGGAGAGATCGAAAAGCCGCCTTTCTCTCGCATTTCGCGCGCCACAAGATTAATCGCCATTACGTACTATAGTGGACACGAAAACGAGTGTCGTGGGATCTGACAGGACAATGAGAACGAATACGCGCTCGCAGTATTCGGCATACAACGATGCGAGAACGATACGCGGGCGAAAATAAAACCGAAATCCTCTTAGCCGACGTACCGTAGGGAGCCAGACGGCGGGCATTCCACGAGGGAAAGCAGGAAATAACGTCATACATTTTGCACGTAGCAGACGGTTCCGAACAATCTACTTCGCGCCGGAGCCCGCAGGGCCGAGCACAGGCTAAGAAAGTTGCAGTCGCGCCGATTTTTCTCTACCCCCGCCGACCCCGGATCATGTTTAGATCGTCACACCGAACAGGGAGAGAGAGCTGAGGGTGGCATGACTCGATAAAAATAAAATTCCGACGAGGAGCTTTGACGTGTACGCAATGATTTCGGCGCGAAACCATACGTCACGTTGGCCGCTCGTATTTTCCCGACAGTTTTAATATCGACCCATTTCTCTCTTTCTCTCTCTCATGGCGCATTGCCGGTATTTTTATAAATATAATCCTCGACTACGGGCACGTATTCCTCTGCAGGAATAACGCGGGCGTTACGCGCAAAAAATAATAATGAAATCCTCTTTATCGCCGGCAGAGGCGAGAAAAAGCGCCCGGTAATGGGCGGTCAGCAGGACAGGGCGAGATGGGGTTGGAGAGGGAAAGAGGATAACTTCATATATTTTATCAAGCGAATACTCGAAACAATGCAAAACGTTAATATCGCAATCTCGCGGCCAAATCAAGCCACCTATTCGCCCGGCTGCGATTCTCTCACACGCGCGCACGCGAATAACGCGACACTGGGGAGGACTATCACAGGAGAAAAAGAGAAAGAGGAAAAAGAGAAAATCTCGTTTAACTGTCTAAAAATTGCAACGACAAATTTCACTGCGCGCTCAAATAACGACTGCGGAGTTTTGGGTCACTTTGTTTCTTCTTCATTAAACTTGTTAGCGCGTCCGAATTGCGTTCCACTCACACACAACGTGCAAACGTCCCGCATAAAATCTGCCGTATTTCCTTTGATCCCGAAAACGATCTTGCAGGTTTCACGGCGCGCTGATCAATTTGAATGGCTCTCAATAAGAACCGCTTCGTTCGGAGTAGCAACGCGACAGTAAATTCTGCGGACTTTGATGAGCTTCGCCGGTGTTTTAGGTCCGTGTAGTTGTCACTTGAAACTTATCTCGTGTAAGACACTCAGATCGAAATTTGAAGTTAGGTCCAAAATGTTCAGTTGAATTGTGCAACACGTATAATACATTATATCTGTGACTGCGATTCAACTGAAATATTCTACTCTAATTCTGAACTGAAATCTGAGTATTTCTCTTGAAAGTAACGACTACTAATACAGGCCTGAGGTCCGTATTAACAGCTACCACTTGGAGCTTGTCTTGTGTGATACACTTGAATGTTTATTCAGAGTTTACTTCGAATGTTCAAAAAGAGTCATTTTATATGTATTTATTTGATTGTCAATGTTATATAGGTGTGATAATATACCCTATAAAAACTGATGTGTTAAATTTAACAATTTCATGTGTCCCAAATCATCCACTCTCATTTATATATAAATTTAACACAAATGTGTTAAAAAGTAACACGCATAATATAGAAAAAATTAACACAAGCATTAAAACTTGAATACCGTTAGGAATCACAGGTTGTGTTAAATTGACATATTTAATATCTCAGACATAGACTGTCAATTTAACATTTTCATTTCATCTAAATCATAGATTAATACTTCTCTCAAATATTAAAATAACGTTTTATTTTAGTTAATTTAACATTATACATATGTATAATGGACAGAGTGGATGATTTGGAATACATGAAATGTTAAATTTAACACATCAGTTTTTACAGTGTACAAACTATTATTTGAGATTTTAGTTTTTCAATCCCGATTAAGTTTCTACTTTATTCCGTGTCTATTTACCAAAAAATCCTTTTGTACATGGAGAAAATATTGTAACAAAAATATTGCAACAAAATTTTCCTTAAATTATATGTATTATAATGCCACATATGTGGCGTTATATTATAATTATACGATTCAACTGAAGTACTTTTTATATAGAATTCTAAACTCGAATCTAAGTGTCTCATCTGTGAGAGCAGTTTCAAGTAATTATCATTAATACAGACTTCAAACACGCGCGTAAAAATCACCGTCCACGCGATCACTCATATCAGAGTGCCGTTTGATTGTAAGCGAAGAAATTTACCGGTCCGTTTGTCTGTAATCAACAAAGCAAACAATCGTGAAATAGTTTTTATGTCCGCCCGATCGCAATTCGCAACAACGAGGCAATTTCCGTCAATTTCGTAAATTCTGCCGAGATATTTCCCAGAATAGCGTCCATTAAATTGATGAGAGAGAGAACGGGCGTATTTGCTTTGTCGGAATAAACCAGCAGCACAGATTGGGCGAATCAGAATATGACGGAAAACAAAATACGGGAGCCCGAATCAAACGTTCGCACCTACCCATGCGAACTAACGGCTGTACGAACAGCCGTTTCCTTGCTTGTTTTCCTACTTTTTTTTTGTTTCCCTATTCTCTCTAGAAATATGTATTTCGAAACGTCGTGACGTCGCTACCGAGGAGAAATATCATCGGCTCGGACGTCGACAAGGTTAACGTGTGTATGCGCCGGAAGCAATTAGACCGTAATGTTATACACATTATGTATGTAAGAAATGATGAAAGAAGCTGACCTCATGCCTTTAGCTAGTCCGGTTAAGAAGTTGCACCAATAGCCGTTTCATTGCTATCTACTGCCTAATTCAGCGAATAACCGTGTAAAATATGTGCGACTATATTTAGATTCAGTAATAAAAATTCGCAAGTCGTTTACCTCTCGCTCGAATTAAATAATCGTACAAATAATGCTCGACGTGTTGTTGTTTCGAGCGAATATATCGATTTATTTTGCTATATCGTACAGATATCGCATAAATTAAAGAAGGGGGAAAAAGAGAAGCACGAGTTAACATAACCTGATGCGCATGAATATATTTAAAATAATTTCTACCCAAAAAAAAAACTTACGATCCGTCGCGTTATCAATGGCGATGTGTTTGCGCGAATCCAACCGACGCAAAAGAATTTTTTTCATAAGTGACATATCGCAGTCGTCCCAGATACGCGATGATGAAAAAAGTCAGACGTACAACTCGATGACGCGATATAGCGATGGGTTTGATAGATGTGAAAATGTCGCTGCGGTCGGAACGGTGCTAACGTTTCCATCAAAAAAAGCTTTCCGCTGGCGTTGCAACTCGGTGCGTCACCGGAATTATTTCGGAGTTACGACAGCGATATTTATTCGCCGGCGCCAAAAAGATTTCTCCTACGTCGATTTTTATTTATTTTTTTTTGCTTCGCGTGCACGGCGCACAACGCGTATGCACATATGAGAGGGAGAATTTTATCATTATCTCTGTGCGCAATAAAATATATACACGTAATAAAACGACGTGACCGCTTCATCGACAGAAACAACTGATCAATCGCGCCGCGGTATAAAGCAGATCGAAACAATGCGAAACTGCACGAAACCGCGACCGGAATGAAAAATAGAGTGAACACTTTCGTGCGTGTTATCACCGGCGACCGCCACTCACCAGCACAATTTGCATCGCCAGGACCAAAGCCAGGTACACCCCGGAACCTCACGGTGACGGAAATCAGCAACGGTTTCCTGATAACCTGGCAACCTCCTTTGAACCGTAGTCATCTTATTCAATACTACACTATCAAGTACAAGACGGACGGACCTTGGAAAACGCTCAACAAGGGCCAAATACGACCCGAGGAGACCAGTTATTTAGGTGAGAAAGACACGCACTCTTGCCCCGTTACTCTGCCGTTTATTCTTTAACACTAGAATCTCCGATGAAACTATTTTGACTCCTTTAAGATCTTCTTCTTGTCATTATTTCTCTTGACTTAGAAGAACAAAATCTTTTGCGACTTTTGCTTATTTTTAAAGTAGAACACACTGGAAAAATAAGGAGAGATCGATAATATTTCGATGAATTATTTTATGATTTACCTTGAGTGTCCAAAGAGAGTCATTTTGTATATATTTATTTAATTGTCAATGTTATATAGGGGTAACATATAAATTATTACTTGAGAGTTTAGTTTTTCAATTCTGATTAAGTTTCTATTTTATTCCGCATCTATTTATCAAAAAATTCTTTTGTACATGGAGAAAATATTATAGCAAAAGTATTGCAACAAAATTTTTATAATCTTGGATCATATATAATTATGATCGAAATTACTATATATTTCTTCAAAAATTACGTTCCTTCGACTTTCACTACAAAATCATTTTTATTACTGGAATGTTTTTTATGTATATTAGGGTCGATCGTTAAATTTACAATTTCTACAATAAGTCATGCCACAATTTCAATATAGCCCAGCCTTACAAAAGGTATTATAAAAGGAAATATAATTTTAACGTAATTTTTACTATAATATCTTCTCCGCGTAATTATAAAGATATACAAGTAATAATTATAATGCTTCTTATTGTAGGAAATGATAAATATTTGGAAAATTTTTGAAAATTGTTATAATTTGTTCACAATGTATAAAATACCTATATTTGGCGAATTATGTTCTTAGCATGTTTAGACGTTATCATTGATACAAGTAATGAGGAACAGAGAGAGTTTGAAAATATTAGAATCGCGCAAGAAGTCAAAATGACTCTTTCGGGGTTATCGGGCATTCTAGTGTTAATCGCACGGCACAATTATTTTGCGTAAGAGTTCTCTCACTAGTTCTTACTAGCGTCGGACAGAGGTGTCCAACACCACCGAGTTCCACTTCCACTCACAGACCAATGCTACTTATCGATCCGATTGTTTTTGAGAGTCACAGCTTTCATGCGATTTCCCGTTTAACGTGAACACCCACAGTGAAGAACCTGGTCGGTGGTAGGACCTACTATTTCCAAGTGTTCGCCAACTCGGCTACAAATTATGGCGCGAGCGACCAGGTGAAGTTCCCCGTGCCGGCTCGCGTTAAACACAAAGCGATCACCGCGGGCGTCGTAGGCGGTATCCTCTTCTTCCTCGTCGCCATCATCCTCAGCATATGCGCGGTGAAGATCTGCAATAAGCGGAAGAGACGAAAACAGGAGAAAGGTATGGACGCCCCGTGGCGTTATCGTCGTATCGTACACCGTCTTGTCCGCATCTCGCCTGCACCTGTGCTCCTAGTTGTGTCGTCTCTGCATTAACTCGCGTAAGAAAGGCAGTTATGCCACGGCGAAGATAACGAAGACGTACGATCGCATGTTCTCGTTTTTAAAATGCACATGGATCTAAACGCGTACGATTTCACGATCGTACCGATTTGTCTAATTGCGCGAATTGCAACTCGCGTTTCACGTTTTCTCAAAACAGAATCTACAAATAGGTAGATCGGTACTGTATCAATCGCCGTGTCATTATGTGCTGACCGTGATGAAGAATACGCTGTATTGGTCCGTTCTGGGCCCGCTTATCATTTAACTTCAATTCTAAAGGCTCTCTCCAGCATTGACCGATCGTGACTTACACTTAGCGCCCAGAACTGATCAAAGAGATGACTACGATCTGGTAACGCAGGCGCTGGGCATGCACCTGTGAACCTGAACACATTCGTGGTTAACATAGTTATGTAACATTGTAGAACTGCTTTCAGCGTATAACATGGTGGCCTGCCGGGTCACCGACGCCAGGAACGGCGCAGGGCAGGGGTCCCAGGGAACAGTGCCTTTGAAAAAGTGAGTGTCTATATCCCGAAATACCACTAACCCCCTCAGGTCCCACAGAGTCTTGACTCACGATACTTTGGAGCACCCCCGTCGAGGCGCCCAAAGGCTCCGATCAGATGACAAAAGTAGACGGTGGAAGTCGCAACAGCACCGATCGGATCAAAATCCGAGCAAAGACAACCAGAGACCCGCGAACTAATCTTTCCAAAATTATTCAGCTATCTTTATCAGCTGCCCAAGTTTTTGAAAGAAATTCTTCCTTTTACCCACAACAAGCCAAGACTCGTCACGATGACATCTTTCAAGCGTGTGATTCGATATATCGTCGGTAATCTCACGACGCTCGCTGAATGTCCATAGTCAGCTGACGATAGTACACGAGACTGCGCCAGACTGACCTAACAAAGCGTCCGACCGCCCTCTCGCTGATGAAGAGGTCTCTAACTCGATTGAGATAGAGCAGGTCGTGCAAGCGTCGTAGATCGCCGATGATTGCGTATCGTCAAAACACGTCACGGTGCAGATGCGACTTCAAAGAAACATATATATCACTTAGGCTTAGCCAGAGTTAGCGAATAAGTCCACTCCACCCCCTATTACGAGCAATAGGCGACCGAAGCACCGCAAGCATTTACGAAATCTCTCACGAAGTAATTCTAGCCAACAGATATTCGAACATTGATCTGATATTACATATACATCTATATTCAGGATGTTAAAAAAAAGGAGTGTTTCGAATATTCGACGGCCCGTGGAGAGAAGGGAGGGGTGCTCGCTAAACGGAATAAAAAACGAGAAAAACAACCAACAATAATTATTTACTACGGAAGCGACTCTATTCGCGGACCTACGTCCAAGCCTGAGCGTTTTTTATTTGGTTTGGTATTACGAGCCTTCAAATATTATAACGACCTTCTTCTAACGTCCTGCATATATTGCCTCGGGATATGTATCGGGATTTACATATACTTCGTATCGCTCTTACGTCAACGACTCTTGTAACTGTGATTTTCTGATCCGTATCTCCAATAGTAGCTTCTCTTTACGAGAGATCATACGAACATCTCACAAAGCTAACAATGTCGCCCGATTATTTTGCAAATTTACAATCGTGAGTAACGATAACGTGCCGTTGTCGTACTAGCGACGCGCTCACAAAGCTATATATATATATATATATATATATATA
>NW_022639468.1:742756-745425 GCF_010583005.1 Odontomachus brunneus | reverse complement strand
ATATATATATATATATATATATATATATATATATATATATATATACACGAACGTAAAACCGAAGAGACGTACGGAGAGAAAGCCACTCTCTCCCGTCGTCAGCTCGATTCACTTTGACAAAGGACAAGCACTATTCCTCTGAAACGGGGGATTAAGGAAACGAGGAGCGATAGACCTCTTTTGATCTAACTTGTCGCCATACATAAACACTACGAGCTTCTAGATGTATCTCGTAGCCATTAAACCGGCAGACTAAACCGCAGCAGCAGAGGTATTTTGGACGAGGTTGGAGAACGATCTTTCGATAATCGATAAGTAATTTACGCACACTCCCGCGCGCAACGACACGCTGCGTGCATGCGTGCACGTATCCGTTAGGCATGAACGAAAAGAATCGCTCTGTGTGCGATCCGGCCGCCGAATCGAATCGAATCCCGTAGCAGTCCGAATCAAATGGCGCGCGCGGTTTGCGGCGAATAGCTGCGATTCCCTGCTCGCGCCGTGGAAACGCCCGAGAGAATCGTCGCGTGTAAAAGACACCGGCGGTTCTTTGTGATCGGACGATTTTGTAGATCGAACGATGCTCTAGTCCCGGCATTCATTCGTGTCGAGAAACGCAAGCGAGATTCGTGCGAGAATAACCGATGCGGAATAAAATTATATTGCGCGTTGCGGATAATTTTCACGAAAGATCCCGTGTAAGGAAGAATGTTGACACGTTGACCGTCATACTGGGCACCTGTAATATGGCGCTATAGTATTTCCTTGTCTTATTAATTTACGTGTAAAACGTCATCAAATAACAAATTAAAAATATACAGATATAAATGTACTTTCTTAAAATGAATCAGTAAGACTGTATTAGTTAGAGGAACTGATTATTCCACTGATGATCAGTGGAAACATTCACTGATTTTCAAACAATGAAAACGAATAAATCTACTTTACTG
Source organism: Odontomachus brunneus (assembly GCF_010583005.1). Taxonomy (NCBI): domain Eukaryota; kingdom Metazoa; phylum Arthropoda; class Insecta; order Hymenoptera; family Formicidae; genus Odontomachus; species Odontomachus brunneus. Next base: position 744,475 of record NW_022639468.1, on the reverse strand, counting down.
CGTTGTCTTATTTCTCAATTTTATCCAGTGGACAAAATCATTCACGGCAAAATTTATGAATTCTTTATATCAAATACAACTTTTTGGGCGTTTGTGACGATGGAATTAACGGTTTCCATATGTCTTACATACAATGATACTGTCTATGTTCGCAAAGTGCATCAATAATGGGAACAGTCGCTATTATTAACTAATTTCTTCAGCGAGATTTTACTGATTGGTGCTATAGTGCTATACTTCTAACCATCAGTTATGAGTATAACATGTCAGTGAAGAACGCACTGGTTATACTTTAGGAAACGTGTAATTAAAGTGAATATATGTGCATTGCAAATTTACTTGCAGCACTTTTGCTGACTCGAACTTGAGCCGAGCACCGAAACAATTGATGGAAATCAGGGTGGCAGCTAACGTGTTAACAAAGAAAAGATTCTATACACGCGATTCGAACGCAAGACCGCGCGATTTGATTCCACATGCGAAACGGACAGTTTTCTTCGATTCGGACCGTCGCGACTCGCGGCCCAGAACGGCGTATGCACACACAGAACGAAGGAGGAGACCGTCATAAAGAAAAAAAAAGAAAAGAAGAAGAAAGGATAACGAGACACGCAAACGCGTGCTCCGTCGTACCGTTGTGCGTGCTTCCTCGACACGCCGTGTGTGTACGGGACAAAGAGAAAAACGCAACCCTCGCCGTAGCGCGCGGGGCGTTCAGAGACTTGTTCGCGATCACGCCTAAGCGGACTGCACGTGTAGTAGCGGGTACTCAGTTGTGACCATTATGATTTCCATCGTGGCATCCAAAAGTCCACAATACGACTGCAGTGATGCCTATTCTGGATCGTATCTCGCTCTTTGATTTCCCGCGACTTTGAATGTCTCATCGCTATAACATCCTGTTTACCGTAACAACACGCGTCTCGTTCTTATTTTCTTTCGTTTTTTTTTTTTTCTTTCTTTGCCTTCGTTCCGACGTTCCGACCCCGAATTTCCCGCGACGACTACTAGAACGACTCATTCGACCCAGCCATTTTCATTGTCATCGTTTGATCAGCCGCACTGTTCAGTTTCCCTTATTTGTTTCTCTCGAGTGCGATCATTGTCGTCGGTACTGTTCGCTGTACCGTACCGTAAATTGTACTTCCTGCATAAATTGTCGTGGCGCTTATCGTGAGGGTGCTAATCAGAAATCCAATTCCGTCGACCGATCCACACTCTTCTTGACCACTGCTATCCCCCGCGTGAATCCTGCCCTCCTTACACGCACAGGCAACGCGTCATGATCACACATCTGTCACGCATCTCGATAATCAACCGATCAAACGCACGTCGATCGAGTTCTCTCTCGGTCTAATACAGCTTTTCCCGTAGGTTCGAAGCCGATCGCGAGGCCGTTTCAAAAACCGCGTATGAACCGCATATATGTGTAATTATATAAGTCGAAACTCTAATTTCGCAGCTGTATTGTCAGCTACACCTACGCTCTACATCGTCCGAATTGTGATCAAGCATGCGCCTCTGTAACTGATGTGTACTGATCGTTGACCTGTTTTTTTTTTCTTTTTGGTGGAATTAGCAGAAAACTAGTCCAGGCTGTTTCACTATAAATATATTCAGAGGGTGGCCATGAATATATTTATATTACCGGCATATAGTCTCTCCACTTTCTCTCTCTCTCTCTCTCTCTCTCTCTCTCTCTCTCTCTCTCTCTCTCTC
>NW_022639468.1:735442-737848 GCF_010583005.1 Odontomachus brunneus | reverse complement strand
CTCTCTCTCTCTCTCTCTCTCTCTCTCTCTCTCTCTCTCTCTCTCTCTCTCTCTCTATTCTCCCTCCTTCTTACTCAATATTGCCTCGCGCGTAAAGCAGCTCTATCGTCACCAACTATCATTCCCAAGGAGCATCTCTGCTTCACACATCACTGTCACCCTCACCCTCATGATAAGCTCAAACATTCGCCGCAATTTTTCATTGAGCGCGCGAGCGCGTTTCTCGAGAATTACCCCGAGAGAGATCGATATTGCACGTTTATACCTACACGTATATATCCAGAACGGGCTGGACGGTTCAGCCACTGCCAAGAGTTTTTTTGTCAAGGCCCGCATTCGTGGTCACGTGTCTGGGCTGTGTGCCGAGTAAAAGCAACGATTGCAATTTCCTAATGCTCCGACAGCGGTCGGACGCCAGATACTACACTAATTTCTCTGGAACAATGGATCGTTGATATCTCGCGAAAAATCTAACAAAATTAAAGTGAGTTAAGGAGCAACTTAACCGTTTTCTACGTGTAAATGTGTGTGTGTGTGTGTGTGTGTATGTGTGTGTAAATGTGTGTTGGTTTCGCGTGCTCCTTTTCCGCGCGATAATTGCAATCGTATGCTTATCGGCGCAGCTTGCTACTTAGACATCACGGAGACGTCGACTACGAATACAGACCTGAAATAATCTCGGTGTTACAAGCACCAAGATCGCGATCAGAGCAAGGATCAGAAGAGAGCCGACGCGAGTTTGAGAGTAGCGCTAAGGGTCGAGAGACTCCAGAGAGGAAGGGCGCAGGGAGCTACTTCGCGAACCGTTGCCTATCAAAGGATAGTAAAGAATGGATTCTGAAAGAGAAGGAACAGCGGATAGTAGAATCAATCGATCGTCGCACCGTCAAAGAAGGGATTTCCCCGCTACCTTTTTCTCTCTTACTCTCTGCTTCTCTTTCTCTCTCTTACTCTGTCTCTCTCTATTCTTACTTCTCTCGCTTTGTGTCTCCGACCCTAAAATGATTTTCGCGCACAGTGATCGCGAGGACGCTGGCAAGAAAGCCAAACCGGTCGAAAAATAGTCGTTGCTACAAAGAGAACCAAAAGTAATGGAAAATGAATGCAAAAGAAAAAATAAATAAAAAGAAAAAGAAAGACAAGACTATAAGAAAAATCGTGGGCGTCTCTTGTCCTCCTCTCTCTCTGTGTTTTCTGTAGGTCGACAAATCTAAACGCGTGCGGCGAGTCAGTCTCGACGCTGACCCGTTGCAGCCCGTTGAATCCGCAACTACCACCACCACCACCACAACCTCTTCATCAATCACCACTTCCTACGCAAGTAACCACCCCCGCCACTGCCACCTCGGAGCCGGTCCACGAGCAGGCCCCCCCGAACCGTGATCGTGACCATCACGCACTCCACCTCGATAATCGAGATTACGAGAGCGTGTTTATCATAGAGAGGCGGAACAGTAAGCCTAACCTCCGCTAGCCACACAGAAAAAAACCAAGTACTACCACTACTACTACTACTATTACTACTACTACTACTGCTACTACTACTACTACTACTACTACCACTACCTATTACTGCTACTACTACCGCTACTACCGCTACCACCACCACTACCACCACCACCATCACCACCATCACCACCACCACCACCACCACCACGACCACCACCACCACCACTACTACTACTACTGCTACTACTACTACGTACCCGAGACCACGGTTGCTCCCGAGAACCACGAAAATAAGTTCCCGCCGACGGTATACGTATATGTGTTTGTGTGTGTATAAACACGTTGTACCGAGCGGTCCGTCGATCGATCGAACGAACTGTCAGATCGATTCGAATCTCCGTCAGTCGTCGTCGATCCTCCTCGGTCGATCGAGCGAGCGAACGCCAATTGCCGGTGGGACATGCCCGTTACTACTACTAGTACTACCGCTACTACTACTACCACTACTGCTACTACTACCTACTACTATGCGAGACTACAGCTCTGCAATGTTACCTGCTAGGACCTACTAATCTACCACTACCACCTACTACTGTCTACTACTTAGGATGATTGTCATGACTGTAGATGAGATCTGCAATACAGGCAAAACAGCTAGGAGTCACACTAGTAACATCCAGTCAGTACCCTAATACCTTCGTTCGGCGGCCTTAGGGAGTACATAGATAAAAGGATCGAGGCAAGGCAGTAGATTTCTCATTCATTTTCTCTGTTGATCAGCGGACTAGAGAACTTTCTCACGTATTATTTTACGTACACTCGTCTATCAGCAATGTATCGATCCACATTGCTTCTTTTAACTGTTTTGAGAGCCGAGATGAGCCGAGATTAACCTCCAGCGCGGTATCTGTCTATCTATTTCTCTCTCTATAATATATATTATATATATATATATAT
>NW_022639468.1:694966-734416 GCF_010583005.1 Odontomachus brunneus | reverse complement strand
ATATATATATATATATATATATATATATATATATATATATATATATATATATATATATATATATATATATCTACATATCTCTCTTTCTCTCTCTATTTTCTTCTATCACTGTACAACTTGGTTCGTTTCATTGCTCCTCTTCACTTTATTGCGTACTACATTGAGTTTTCCTCTCACTCGAAATTTATTATCACGCGCGCAAATGAGCATAAATTGTCTACTTTTACTTAATCTACTCCTCGTTCATTCTTCGTATTATCGCTTCTTATTCGCGTGAATCACTCTTTATGTGATATTTTATTGCGAATTACTTTTCCTACGAGTTTCTCACAAAATAATGAAACGTTCAACTTGTTATTACCTTTGGAATTTGTACTCGTGTTTAATTTCACTTCTTCAACATCATTAAACCATATAATTACTACTTTATCATACAATTTCTTACGGCGAGCGCGACATATCTGAAAGGCGCAATATCTATTTGAATAGATTCTCGAGAACAGCTCTGAAAGATTATAATAACCGGCCTTTATTATTTTTAATATGTATATTTTATACAAAAAACAAATATACATGTTATTTTATTAAAAATACCGGCTTTCAGATATATTGCGATTAATAAATAATTCAAAGTTTTAATATATCTTTCTCTCAGATTTTCAAAGTTTCTTACTTTACATTACATATTCGCATATCCAACATTCTTATCATTATTGTATTTTTCACTACATCTGCACTCATGTTGAATCATCTCGATATTATGAAATTATTTTTACATCAACTCGCACTAACTTTCTAATTTCCTTCGCTTTTTTACAGTGCTTTTCACGATATTGCAATATCTTTCGAAGTATCTCTCACAAAGTTGTTGGTTTCCTCTTATAAGTATCTTCATCTGTTCATGTTTCAATTTTACTACTTTTCAGATTATTATCACGCAAATGTGACCTTAAGAGATGTATTATAATAACTGATTTTATTTTCTTTCATCCACTACAAATCATTAATATATCGTTTCACTTTGAAACTCTTTCACACTTCACAGGACGCTTTCACTTATTTATTTTATTATTCAACTAATCGTTACTTGACGGGCAAATTTATGGTGACTCGATGTATACTATATACGTTTTACGAACATTATTCAATCTCATCCCTCCGTCTATATGTTCTACAGTAATTTATATGAATATTATTTTACATCTCATTACGATGATCACATCGAATTTCGTCGGATATGCCATTTTCTTCTATTATTTTCTTACACGCATAATTGTATCGTTCAACAAATATTTATCTGTCTTTCTCTCTCTCTTAGATGATTTTTCTCAACGTCTAACACTTACTTTACAAACAGAGCGGAAAATTACTGGTGTACTTTCACAATTGCAAATGTTTCTCTTGACTGTTCAATTCACGCAAGCAATAAACGATCGTGTATTCTTCGGAATACTTATTTTACAGTCATCCCTGAGATCATCCAGTAGCTTGCTACACATTTCTAGACCGTCTTAGCTCCGGTTTGGTGCACGTTGTTCAATAACCGCGTTACATTGGCATCGTCTCTAAACTAATTAAAGACTAGCTGTATCGGCAACTATTAAAGAGTTTCTCTCTCGAACATAGTTCACCAATACCGGTCTCACTATATCTCTCCGCGTAACTCTCTTGTCACGTTTCATCTCGTCACGTCACGGTATTAATCTCTTACAACGTGCTGTTCTCGCAATATTATGTGCGTCTATTTCTTTTTCCCGTACATTACATCCTAACACACACACACACACACACACACACACACACACACACACACACGTACACGCATATATACACACGCGAATCGCATGTATGACGCAAGTATTACTTCAATTGCATCGTACGCAAAAAGCAATATTCCGTGTTTTCGATAACGAACGGTCGACGAATCACTCGGGACGAAAGAACGCTTGTCAGAGGGGAGAATCGAATAAAACTTTGATACACACACGCCAAGTTTTCAGCGGCGCGCAAACCGGGCGCAGCACCGTTGTTGTTGCGGCGCGCACGGCCAGTCGGAACACTAATTCAAGCTGCTTGTGTTATTTGATTGTTTCCAGTCTGTCGATTCTAGACGACCAATAAACAGACACGCTCACGCTTACACGCGAACACTCGGCAATAAGCAAGCGGAGATAGGTAAGCCGCGCTCGTTGCGGCCGCGCGAAATACCTGCATCCCACGTGTATACATCCACCATTTGTCGTCTCCACCTGTTAATCGTTCACGATGCTTCGTTGCATTACCCCAGTTTCGACCTATCGAAATTGACGCGTTCCACATGTTTTCTCCGGCCGCCCTCACCTCCTTCCCCCCTCCCCCATCTCCGAATTCCTGAATCCGATTTGTTGTCGTCACCGACACACTGACACGCGCATCACACTCTTATTAATTTGTTCCCATATGTGTCATATGCCTCCCTCTCGATTTTCCATGCGGGATCGAGTGCTTCTCCAAGTGGAAGAGTCCAGCGATTACGTAACACAGCTCGGTCGAATTAATCGACGAAGCTTCGAAGAGAGCGCACAAACAATACTCACGTATATTTTACACGAATCCGCAGTGTCCCTTCACTGCGAAGCACTCGACCGGTCATTCGTACATTTATGTCTCTTTACTCGTTTTACCGTGTCTTTGTTACCGTGATCCGTCATGCGACTCCTCCGAGCGATGGAACGTTGTTTGAGATTCCTTCCTACTCTCTTCGCGACGAATACGAATTGTCGAGCGACGCGTGTCGCGATCGGCGCACCTCGACGGTGAGAGACCGTGTCTTCGCCGACACCTTTGTACAACACATTATCTATTTGCTCCCTAACACCACCGCCTAGAAGTAACGTTCGGTTATTTAGCGTTATATTTCTTATCGTTACCGCCACGATATTGTTTTTTGTGAATGTAATCGTTGTGTTACAACATTCTCTCTCCCCCATTCTTTCCTTGCTGCCGGACCCGAAGGAGGAGAAAAGGTGACGAGTTTCGGAGCACCTAAATCCACGATTGCTATATTCACTGATCAAAGTCGAAAGAAGTACAAAAAGTCACGCAAAAAGAAACGAGATCTATGAGAACGGAACGAAATTTTGTGTTCGAGCTAAAGATTAGAGAAAAGAAAAAAAAAAGAAAAGAGAATAACTAAGATACATATATAGACAGAGATATAATAAGATTCGTTTTTTCCAAGTTCTTATAAAGAGAGAAAAATTAAGATCCACTCACTGCCGACGCCTACCCACCCACAACCCACGTCACGCCCGACCACTCGTGCACCGGAATGCGCATGCCGCATGCCTTCCCTGCCTGCATCCGTTATTCGTTATTATACGTATACAAGTAATTGATTATATATTGATATAATTATCTTGCCAGTTAACTCGAACATTGGCCTTACGTTACCTTGTTATCTAGAGATTTTTTTTTAACTTTTTTGTTTGTTAACGTTGCGTGTCTTTTGCGTCGTGTTGCACGTATTTGCTGTATCATGGCGGTCGATGGATCGCGTCGGAGGAAGAGAATAATTTCTAAAAAGAGGATCTACCCTCGCAAAATAATTTGAACAAACTGAAGCACGCGCGAGAGCGCTTATGTAAAAAAAAAGCGAACTCTCGCAAAGAAAAGTCCGCGCACAGTATGAGCGAGTACCGACAATTCTCAACTTTGACGAATCAGCAGACAGACCGGTATATCCGTTGAAGCAATGCAGACAAAATTTTCATTACTTTGACACGATATCACATGCGATGTTCACCTATATTCGCTTTCGTGCCGTCCAACGCACACTTTGATCGGCGATGCAACGCGAGCTACTACGGTTCGAATGAGAAATTTCGGTACTCCCGCTGGATCGCGGCACGGACCCGGCGTGCGGGTCCAACGCCGTAACTTTCTCCGACGAGCTCGATCGGACCGCAGCCACTGACCGCCACCGCCGTGATCGCTCTAACGCTCCTTCTGTCCTACTCGTAGACCTAGAAAAAGCCGAGTACCAGGTTTAAGCCTCCTGCGGGAGATCCTCAGCCCGGATACCCCGGACTCGTGCCGCGGTCGTCCGCTGGGTAAGATCTCCCGAGCGGCCGACGGCCGTTTCGTCGTGGCGGACTCGGTCCTCAGTTCGGCCAACAACAGCATCTTGGACGCGTCCAGCAGCGATGACGGTGGTTTCCTGCCAAAGCAACGGCTCAAGTCCTCGTGGCGGCGGCCGTTGGTCGGCACCAGCCAGCTCAGCTTGAGATCCGACGGTAGCGGCGTGTCCATCGGCCCATTGCCGTCGAGTCATCATCACGGTGCCGTCAACTCCCTCGCGAGGATACCACCCACCGTCTGCACCATCTCGTCGCCCAGGTTCCTGGCTAGCTCGCCGAGCGGAGCCCAAGTCCCCTGGACTCCCCTGTACTTCAGCGATCTCAGCTCCGTCAAGCAGCCATCCTCTGGCGAACGTTCTTTCCCGACGCCACCCGGCTATCTTCAGCTACGAAGCGTGCACCAGCGGTACAGCCAAGAGCTACCGTCGCTCAAGGCGATCCACGCCGAGTCCAGGCGATTCGTGCCGGTTCAGCCGCTGGCTACGTCCTCGCCGCCGCAACCAGCTGGACGACCCAGAGCGAGACTGCCGCCGAGGCACGCTCGGCACGCCAGATCGGCGCCAGAGCTCGCGGCATCGCCTGATCTGGAGACTTCACCCGAGAGCAGGTCGAGCAGCTCCGGTTTCGGCAGCAAGAACACCTCGCAGCAGAACCAAAGCTCGAGGAGCGGCAGTACCGTCGCCGAATGGCGCCCACCACCCTACAGGCCACCCCCGCCGCCCTTAGTGGGCCGTTGGCTCGAGCTCCAGGATCCAACCAAGGTGGCTCACACGCACATACAGAACGCCGTGGACGCCGGTAGCGTCGACGGCCACTACGAGTTCGATCCGGTGTCGTGCACGCCGACACCCACGTCGGCCTCTACGCCCACGAGAGAGGAGAGGCCGCCAGTGCATCAGATCCACACCATCCACGTTCCCCACATTCATCAAGTGCATACGGTGCACCATCAAGCGCCGAGGTACAGCAGGGACAACATAGAGGCTAGGGTACAGGCAATGAAGGCGGAGTTCCATCAGTTCCGGCAGAGACAGGCGAGGAGGAGGCAGAGCGCGCATTTGGAAAGCGCGTGTTGAAGCGACTCAATAGTGCCCCAGGCAGACTCGACAACGGTTCGGATATGTTAATGCCGCGCGAACGAACGAGGCTGTCGACTCGGAGAACGATTCGAAGGCGCCGTCCTTGCAGCCGCGTCAACTTCGAAGGTCGAGTACGCGACCAAGAGGAGGAAGAAGACACGAAGAGGTTAGCTCAGCTCTCGGGATGGTGTAGTGGATAGTAGTGACAGAGCAGCAGCAGCAACTCCGTGCTACGAAGACGGATAAAATGTGATAAAACAACACGATCTACGGTGTGAGAGAGAAAGAGAAGTGAGACCAGGATATACGAGAGACCGAGAGCAACACTCAAAGAGTACCGACGACAGAAGGGGGAACCTAGATATCGCTCGTGTGACTAGATTTTGGTACTGGCTTTTATCTATTATATATAGAAGACCGCGCGTATCAACACGACGAAGACTACGACGATGACGACGGTGACCTACGACTTGGACTACACGACTACGACTGTGACTGCTACGACAACAGCAATGACGACGACGACGACGACGATGACGACGCGATCATCACTGAAGACCAACCGCCGCAGCACAACGAGGATCATCATCATACGTGAAATCCACATTAGAGGAGTTTAAGTCAATTCTAGTAGCTGGACATCCATCTACAAAAGAAGGCTGTTATAAGCATCAGCTCAGGATACATAAGTTTCGCACGACCATGACGGGAGCGACGTAGTAGAGCCGTACGTTAAGACGATAATCCTACGGGGATCCCGCCCGTTACCGATTAAGAGAGGACCGTCGATTGTCCTTCGGGGGAAAGCAATCTCGATATCATTTACCCGGGGGGCGAACTCTATATACCCAGCGACGCTCAGCGACACCGATCGCGCTGGGACGATTAAAATAGAAACGAAGTGCGTAAACGAAAACATTCGAATCCGATTATTATTGGTCATATCTCGCGTACACCAACCGCGCCTACGTCCGGTTTAGAGGACCGTGATTTTTAACGTTATTATATATAATAATGTAGAGAGGAATATACCGAAGAGAGTTCTCACGCGAGGAGACACGAATATTAAAAAAAAATAAATAAATAAAGAAAACAAATAAAAAAGGGGAAGGACATTTTTTTTAACTCAGTGGAAATGTCCCAGGGGATAGGAAGTGCGCAGAGAGAAGAGAGAAACACTCCCGGCCGGCTCAAAGGGATGCTAACGATTGTAAAACGATGTCGTCTCGCGTCGCGACCGGGACGAGCAGAACGGAGGGGTGAAAGGACGGGAGGGCAGAGATAGGGAGAGGAAGGATAGATACGTCGGCATGATACTCCAAAGAAACTGTACCACTGTACATGCTCCGTATACCTTTTAAACGAAATGTAAGATTAAACTTAATCTCGTACACTGTAAGTAATAATTAAAAACGAAAGAAAAACAAAAAAAGTAAGATATTCGAAAAGAATTACTACACACACACACACACACACACACACACACACACACTCATTCACTCATATACACTCGAACACGAAACACACTCGGACACAACAAACACATACACACACACATACACACGAGATAAAAAAAAGTAATTATATCGATGAGCAATGGACTCGAAACGTGATATTAGGCCGAAGCTTGCCTCGAGATTGCTTAAGGACTCACTCGTACTGCACTGCCTGTTTAGGGTTTCGCTAGCGACCCAACATATTATCGGCACAATAATTTTTCTTAAGCAACGTAAAACGAGAATAAGAGTAACAAGTTCTTTGAATTTACGCGCACTCGGCCGATACCGTGCGTACGATCGCGCGCCTGCACGCTCGCCGTATGCGCTGTCACGTCATTGACAGCGCGCACGGTTGTCGTCACGTCAGAGTCACTCCGGTCGGAGACTACCGGTCGCTCTTTTCGACGATACGATCGTCGACGTGAACGCACTCGACGACGAACAACGTCGAGTCGGACTTTGAAAAAACAGGCGAAAACGAAATTAAAAATAAAACGAAGTATAGAAACATGGGGGAAGCATCACACACATACACACACACACATACACACATGCATACACACAAACACGCATATACATACATACGTGCGAAGATGAAAAATCGTTCTCTCAACGAACTGCCAATAAAACGAGATTTGACCGCGCGCGCGCGCGCGCGATTCCACTTCGCGTACGAATCGTCGATGGGCATAAATAGGGGTAAAATTCGAGCGATCGAGCGGAAAAGGGCGGCCGATAGAAGTACACGCGGCCATCACGCCGGAAGGAGCGTACGCGCGCGCACACACACGCGCCCATCACGCCGGAGTTCGTGTGTATTAGGGAGAAAAGGAATTATAAATACGCAAGCGTGCACATATACACACAATCGACACACACATACACACACAGACACAAACACGCAGCGAAAAGTCACACGTAAATACAGATACACAGTCACACGCGACAAAGAGAACACAGGTACACCCCTCACACACGACATACAACAAATACAAAACACACATGCGTACACGATACGAGAGATAGGCGTTCTTCAAGACCCACCTAATTCTCACCAAACGCATCAAATCATCTCGAATCGCGGAAGTCGGGGGCCGGCGATCGCCGATCGCGGGGGTTTTCGGGCGAATCTACGGGCTAATCAGTGTGTCGAGCTGCACGACCTAACGCGAGAACGTGTTCCTCTCGTTCGAGGACGTCTCCGACGAGCGAGGAGGACCGACGGCGCGCTCGTTCCTCTTACTCTTTTTTTCTAATTTTCTGTACACGCGCGACCGAGAAGGCCCCCACGTGGAGTCGCGATCGGCGCGGCCCGCGACTCCCGGGCGTTTTACTTTCTTTATAGTACAAACACTTATTTATACGCGTACGTATTATACATACTTATTATAAATATTAGCAAGGGCCCTACTCACGATTCAACTATACTTCGACGAATGCCGTAATGCCGAGAGGAAGAGCAGATTGTGAGAGAGAAAAAGAGAGAAAGAGAGAGAGAGAGAGAGAGCGCAAGGAGAGAAAGATACGCGGCGTAAACGCCGTCGAAACGGGACGTTGTGTTGTTATAATTTCGTTAAAACGTGCGTATGTGCGTGTACATGCGCTTGCGTGTGTGTCTGTTCGCCAATCTGTCTGCGTGCGTGCGTGCGTGCGAGGTACGAAAGGAGGAGATGAATGAAGTGGCGAGAATGTGCAAATGAAGTGAGAATGAGAGAGAACGTTATGTATGTGTGTGTATGTATGTGTGTGCGCGCGCGAATGCGACTGTTAAACAAAAATAAAGTGTAATGTAACACACGGTCATACGCAGAGACAACAAGAGAATAAAAATAAAAAAGAAGGAGAAAAAGAGAATACGATAAAAGTTAAGAGATAACGGAGGTGACGCGAAAGAGTACCAATATTCTAAAGTAATTCTAATGGTTGAATTAATAATTTGATAATTAATTGATATTGTAAATCGTAAACGACGTAGCGTGTAGCGTATTAATCAACGAGAGCGATAAACGCGGCGTGTTAATTAATTAATTAATTATTATATCCGCGAAAATCACACGCGATGGGAGACGCATACGAGAAACGGGGGAGGAGGTGCGAATGAAAGGACTTGCGCGCGTTTAACGGTAAACCGACTGCTGTCTCATCGCGCTGGGATCGCGAGAAATTGTTCAAATGCGTAATTATAAACAACAAATGCACTACGGATGCACGAGATGTAACGGTGGAAAGAAAAGAAACGCTTCCGACAACGTGACGGGAAACACGTGATCGTGCTCCATGATCTTATTACGAAGAGTCTGAGTCTCAGGACGAGTCGACGTCATCTGGTTCCCTTCGACAGACACCCTCTCCCCCATCCGCGAATGGATGAATGTGAGAGAAGAAATCGTGGACGCGAGAGGAGGTGATCCAACCAACCGATATAGTTGTATAAGTAACGTGTAGATATATCATAGTTAGATACAACGATCTCAAAAAGGTCACGCTGTGTGGACGTTCGTGATAAATGTGCGGGAATGAAAGCGTAAGGAAGAATGAGAGAGAGCAAGAGAGAGAGAGAGAAAGAATGGAGAGAGGAGAGAGGGAAAACGAATCGTCTACACACACAATGCGGTCGTAGTTACGTTTCAAATTTGTAGCATTAGTTTGTGAATCGATCATGTATTTATCTTTGTTCAAAATGTTCGTGAAAAATGAAAAGTTTCATTGACGAATTCCACAAAACTCTTCATTTTTCACAAGTTTATGAGAAGGAAATAGATACACGCTCGAATTTAGTAACACAGATTAGTGCTACGACTTTGAAACGTAACTATGACCGCATTGCAGGTAACTTTTAAACGTGCGAGGAAGAGAATCTTCCTCGAGACGATTCTGCGTGTTATCTTCGAGTCTATCATACAGCACGGAAAAAGGCTCATATGTATGCGAAGGTGAATACGTCCGTGTAACGAGTCCAAGGATTTGAATATAGAATTATGAGAAAGAGAGAACGAGAGAATCACACTGTGGCTGCGAGAGAAGGAGGGAGGGAGGGAGGGAGGGAGGGAGAGAGAAAGAAGCAAAAAGAAACAATTGAATAAACGAGAGAAAGAGTGAGAGTGAGAGAAATGGCGTATTGCTTGACGGCGTGTTTATGGATGATATGGTTGAATCGTGAATCCGTTCGTGTAAAGTTCGTCGTCACACGTCGCGACAATTTCGTTCGACCTGAGTTCCTTCTTCGTGACCCCGTGCGATTTATGTTTGTCGCGAATGTCGTCGGTGTCGCGCCCCTTTGCGTCTCTTTCGCAAAGGCACTCGTCGTTGTATCCTCGGCGCGTTATATCCAGCGCGAGACCGCCGTTCGCGGGATTAATTAATTTTAAGCGTTCTGTTCTCGTTACGTACCTGAAAGCCAGTCGGCGCGACACTTCGCACGAAAAATCGCAAGCGAAATTCTCTGGGCCCTCGAAGCAGTACGTTCACACGACAGGGGGAGAGAGGGAGGGAGAAAGGGGAACGGGGAGAACGTCGGCGAGAATTTGACATCGCGCGAGAATAACGCGGCCGCAGCTCCATACTTGCGTAATTATCGACGGATGGATAATTTATGTGTATAAACCGGTGAATAATTATAAATAAATACGTCACGCGCGCGACACGCGAGAGATCATATGTACGAGAAGATAAAGGGAGATATTCGCGATGATGTGTCGTACGTACTGTTGCGCTAAAAAAGAATTGTGTAAAAAGTTTATTATGTGTAAGCCGCGCGCGTAATTAAATTGCGAACTCGTTCTGATCGTTGTGAAGCATCGGGCATACTTCAGCACACCCGCGGTGTGATAAATATTCGAATTATCCAGTTACAACATTCCAACTGCGAAAGAGCTCAACGACGACACTGCTTCGAGGTTCTCCGCGCAACGCGCGCGAAATGATAATTTGACGTGACACATGCCAGTTGTACTTGGCAACGACTAGCGACACGGTCGGTCGCATGAAATTGTGCCGCTCGTTCGACGCATTTTAGTCAAATCCAATGGCTCTCGGGTACTGAATTTCGCTTGGATCTGCGACCACCTGTTTACGTAAGCCTCGACTCGTTTGGGATCTCTCGCGACATAAAATATTCTTTTTTTTCTCTTTTCGCGTTAAACGAGAGACACAGAGAGGTATCTTCTGTGACGTATTCAAGGGTGCGTCGCAGTTCCAAGCGCGGCAATTCGAGTGCTATCATCCGTACACTGGCGATGCTCTATTTGTAACGACATCTGTTGCGCCGAATTGAATTCGCGAAATGAAAACAAAAAGGAAACAAAAAAAAGAGACACAGAAGAAGGAAAAGATATTGTGAATAATATCCTTTAATTCTCTTTCTACTGACGTTTGCTTTTTCTGTTGAGTCGTCGGGGTATACTTCCACACTTGTAATCGTTAGCTTTCTCACGTCCTACATCGAATCGCTTCTATACATACATGTAATGTTCTTCTGTACCGTCTGTCTTCACTTCCGCTTATTCTCGACTATATCCGCCGTCGAACCTGTACACGGTGCGTTTTCGAACCGTTTTTCGTTGTCACTTTCGCGAAGCGAATGCTCGTTGTTCACCTCCATACCCAGTTTGATTGAATTGATCTATGCTTTCTCGCGAACCCCCCACGAGAACTCCAAATCGTACTAACTTAGGACAAATTGTAGACAATTTATTATTAAATAAAATGAAAAATAAATCGACATTTGAAACGAAACACGGGGAACGTTCCCAGGACAACTGCGTCACGTTAATCTACCCACTGCAAACACGCTCAACACACTATACTGCTGCCTCCCAACATTCAGAGAGCGACTTTTGAAAGTTGGAAAATTATTGTAAAGATTCTGAGAAAATTACTGAGGAAGCAGAAGAACATTCACCCAAATTGTATTCTAGGCGATAGTACTGAACGAGATACGCACACTCGACTCCATTTTCGGAGATTTGAAAACTCGAAAATTATGTTAAATTCATTAAGAACGTTACTGAGAGAACAGAAAAACGTTCTGCCAAAGTATGCTCCTGGCAATAGTACTTTACGAGCTACGCAACCTGGACAAGCAGGTCCGCTTCAAGCGTATACACATCTTTATCGCTCGCGTCGCAACCTAACTAGAGAACTTCGAGTGCTAATGTGCGAATACAAAACCACCCACGAGTTACAGGAACGAAAATCCCTTTACAGGAGTTGAATCGCGCGCACTGATTTCAAATTATTTATGTGATCTCCTTCTTTTCGTACTCGTCGAGAAAGCACGTGAAAGATCAGATATTTCCTGTTTCGTTCCGCTTTTGAAGATACGGTTGATTCACGCGCAAGGTTATCGAACGATTTAATATCATGCTGATGCTTTCTCTAAATTGGTTCTAATCGCAATCACGCTTCGATTGAGCGTCTGCAAAAGCCGACGAGTCACTGAGACTAATTGAAAATACTGAAACTTTGCGTTGATAGCCTCTTATTACTCTTGCGAGAGACATACTTAAGAATATTCCACAATCAGTTTCCCGCGAACAAGGAACCGAACCTCGCGAAATGAAACGTTACCATCGGCAAGATTCTGACAACGTTTCGCTAATGTATTTTTGAGGAGCGCAAATATTTAATTTTTTAATAGTATCTAGGTATCTTTAATTAATCGTCGGTGTAATCGATATCACGTCATCAATAAGATCGATATTATCGATAACGGAGACATAAATTATAAATAATGCGATATTTCAGACATTTTTCATATATATAGAGAGAAATCAGTGTCCGTATATAAATCAGATATAAAAACAGACAAAGCATCAGTATATATATAATGATACATATGTACATTGTAAAAACTGATATATTAAATTTAATACATTTCATATGTCCCAAATCATCCACTCTCATTTATGTGTAAATTTAACACAAAACAAATGTGTTGAAAAGTAACTAACGTATAATATGGAAAAAATTAACACAAGAATTTAACACCGTTGAATACCGTTAGGAATCACAGGTTGCGTTAAACTGATATATTTAATACGTCAGACATTATTATGTCAATTTAATATTTTTATTTAATCAAAACCATAGATTAATACTTCTCTCAAATGTAACGTTACGTTAAGGTAACGTTTCATTTTAGTTAATTTAACATTATACATATGTCAATTTAACACAAACTGTGATTTTTGACGGTATTCAAGTGTTAAATTCTTGTATTAATTTTTTACATATTATGCGTATTACTTTTTATCACATTTGTTTTGTGTTAAATTTACACATAAATGAGAGTGAATGTTTTGAGACACATGAAATGTTAAACTTAACATATCAGTTTTTACAGTGTACAGAGTTTAAACATTAGATTTGTACAGAAAATAACGACTCAAAAATCAATGCGATTTACATCTAAACACAGCATGCACTGCGTAGTGATATTGTCGCTACATGAGCGTTCATAATTGCACGCTCACCATTTTGCGTTGATATCTCTCGATGTTCAGCAGTCGTCCAGGTCCGTCGATGAGACCCACAGCTGCTCCCAGCTGTCACCCAGCATCTGTCTATCCTTCCATGTAATGTCCTGCCGTCGTCTCCTCATTTCCTCTTCATTGCACACTTTAGTCGCGAGCGCGATTATTTAAACGACGTTTAGTGATTTAACGACACATAGGCGATAAATTCGGATGTTTTGGAAATATATTCGAGCGAATCACCAATCGTGTGTAAACCATCGCGAATCAAAGACCATGACGCTTTCGACGAGAAAATCGAGAAAAGAAAAAGAGACGGCGCGAACATTAATGATCCGTTAATAGGAGAGGTTCTCGTTGCCGAAAAGATCTGACTTTAAAAATAAATGATAAATACCGAATTTAAGAATAAAGTTATCGAATTTATTCGTGACAACGGCTTACGACAATATTCACTCGCGACATATATCACGTACAAAAAATTCAAAACGAGAACCATGAAATTAAAACTTATGAGTGAAATGAACGCGACGCGAATTAAAGACCGATCGCGAAATCCATCGACGCGGTATGTAGGCGAAGAATCGCACAAGTGGCGTGAAATGTTCACGTACAATGTCCTCGCAACATTTGTGCAAAGAATATTCTGTTCTGCGTCTTATTGCGCAAAAACTATTCCGCAATATTTCTGCAAAGTTAGCTTCCGAAATATCTTCAGAATACTTTGCGAATTTAATCTGCAATTCTATGCAGACCATATGTCATATGATAACTCGTAAATATCTACGATTCTTTTTTTTTTTTCTTAAGCTACGACTTTACGATTTTACGATTTGCTTGTATATTAACTTAGTTAATTTCTCTAAATGACGTGATCGCGAACTCGAACGTAAATATAAGACAATGAAAATCAGAAATTGTTCACGCTAGTAAAATATAGTCGTTAAAATTTCTTTACAACAAACAAAATTATTGACGCACAAACAAATAAAAAACTTTAACTTTATTTCACGACTATTGTTTTGGTGAAGAAATACTGATACTCGATAATGCCATGTATCACGCAGAGAACTTTGAAAAAGCAGAGAACGTGAAAAACTAGAAACAAAATCCTGACTATCGTGAAATCTGCGCGTTTACATTATACCTCGAGTAAAATGTACAAGTTTCGTCTCTATTCACAAAATTAAAACGTCAATATGCATAAAATAAATTTAGGAAAATACTATTGACCACGACAATCGCGAAATCTACTGATGCAAACGAAATAATCGCAAATTTTGCGATTGGTTGCGCAACTCTGATGCGCATTATATATTGCAAAAAACAATTTGGGGAATCACACTGTGCTAATAGACGCGTTGAATAATTATAGCTTTAACTGAATAAGAAAAAACAAGATACTTTTATAAGTGTACTTAATATATAATGAAAATATATAAAATATGTATGTAATATATAAAAATATATATAAAATATATATTGGACAATGTATAAGGTATACAAATATAAAAAATATATTAATATATAAAAATATACTAATATACTGTGAGAAGATTCCCTAATTGTTTCCATAAACACTATTTTCCATACAAAGAGACATACACAACATGCAAAATCTACAATCAAAGTAAATCGCATTAATTGGTGAGTTTTACATCATTACCATCACCAAAATGATGTATTTATCATCATCTAGTGTGAAAGATGTTCTCACTTACTGAAACACGATTGTCTCAAAGTCGGCCGCATTCTGCTTTCAATTCTGTAACAGAAAGATAATATTGTTGATTAGTTTTAATAGCCTGATTCAACAAAGAAATGCGCGTAGAGTAATCTGTTTACAATTATAATTCAACGATTTTTAAAAATTATATCTTAGTTTTTAATTGCAAAGAATTGACCAAAAAAATACAGGAAATCATCAAACCATCGAGCTGACTTTGCTTGGTCCGAACCGAATCCTTCCGTACTGCATCCATCAGAATCACAGACACCTTCGACACACATTTTCGGCTGCAAGCTCTACCAGATCTGAAATAAAAAATATTGTCCTAATTAATTATGATAATAAAGAAATTGCTTGAGTCTGAGCTCGTCGACAACAAGAACTCGGTACAGAAGTATCAATATTACGCGATTCGATCATAAATTATGTCTAAGATTATATATTTCTCTTTCATATATCTAATAAAATTAAAATACGATAATCACCCTTAAGTTTTAAAATGCTCGTACTGATCCCAGCGTGATAATTGTATTCACGAAATAACGCGATTTGTCTTACGAACATTCTAAACAATTTAACAAAGTTAAAAATTTTGCGCAACGCGATCCGACGCGTTCGCTTAGGCGACAAAGACTGTGGATGAAGACTGTAGAGGAGCGCGACGCGTGCCTACGTATTGTTGATTTGGAGATCGAGCAACCTTTGGCGCGCCGCGTCGTACTTTTATACACGATGTGACGCGATGTCTCACTATTTTATGTACTCACTATTATATGTACATATTCTATATTATAATATCGAATTCTATATTATGTACATATTCTATATTATAATATCGTCACATTACATTATAATATTTAATTATTTACCAAGAGACGCGACATTGCATTTATTACATTCTATGTATTATACATATATCGATTATTAAAATCTAAAAATCACGGGCGATATTAAGAAATATTAAATAAAAAATATGATAAGTCCGTGAATTTTTTTTCATCTCTGAGGTAACTCTACCTGAATCTGAACCTGCAATATTGTGTCCGTGTACGCTGAAATGTAACAGCTTCCTCGGTGTAGTTGCAAGCTCTAGCATGTCTGAAACAGCAAATTTTTTCTTAATTAGTCACAATGATAGAGAAATTGTTGAAGTTCGAGCTCGTCGAGGTAACAAGATACTCAATATAGAAGTATGAATTCGATCATCAGTACGTAATTCGATTATACTTATATTAGATTATATTTGAGGTTATATTTCTCTTTCTTGTGTAATGAAGTGTTAAAGTGTGTCAATCACTTGTAAATTTCGATATGCTCGTACTGCTCACGACGATCCTAGATAATAGTACTCGCAAAGTGATACAACTTGTCCGCGAATACCCCCGCCGTCTTTTCTTATCTTCTCCTTCCCTCTGATTGTCACCGCGTTTCTAACTCCCGATTAACGAGCCCGACGATCGCCCGATTTTATTGTTACTTGAGTGAGTCGATAGTAATAGCTAATATGAGACACCGTCCCTTATGAGACACGTCGTGACAAACACCGGTATATCAAAAAATGAGATTACTCCCTAATAACATACACACGATAGTCTTCTCTACAGTCACAGATCGCTATTTCAATATTCCCGTTACTTATTCACGCACGAAACTCACTTACGACAGGCAGAAGCTGCGTAAAACGCGCAATCGATGTCGATTGATATGTCCACGACGGTTGCTCGACGTAAAAAGATCGATTTCAAACATGGACACGTAATTAATGATGTACGCCAACAGTTAAGCCTGATAACAGTTAAGCATATCTACAATATGCTCTTTGCGTTCTGTTTCTTGTCTTCTGTCTTTTTCTGGCTTAAAGCTTAAGGTTTGAGTTAGAAAAAGATAAAGAGAAAAAAGCAGGAAGCAAAGAGCATATTGTAGATCAGGCTTTAGCGCCACGACACGAACTGTGTCGCCATCCGACAAGGACGCGCTATAGAGTGCGCTCTCTCTTTTGCTAACTGACCGATGCTACTACCCGAGATTCGATATCGTGGATATTTTCGTATTATCTATCTTTTTCTTTGATTACTATTCGAATTTCCAATTCCCGATTAACAAGTCAGTCCGATTCTACTACTATTTGTGTCGATGGTAAAAATAAATATGAGATACGCCGATTCGACACGTTGCGACAAGTAACGGTAGAACGTAACGAAAAGAGAAATTATTCGCTACTTCTGTACCTACGATTCGTCCCGGCAGTTGCGTGACGCTATATTTCAGCACTTCCGATACTTATTTACGCGCGAGACTTACTTACGACAAGCAGAAGACGTCAAAAGTGCAGAGCGACGTTGATCGATGTGTCTACGAGTCACGACGCGAACTGTATCGCAATCCGACAAGAATACACTCTACGAGATACATTCTTCTTTCTCTCTCTTTCTCTTGCTAATTGATCAATGTTACTACTCGAGATTCGAAGTCGCGAGTATCTTTGGCGTATCATCTATCTTTCCTTTTGATTATTACCGAATTTTCTACCCCCGATTAACAAATCCATCCGATTCTATTACTACTTGAGTCAGTCGATAAAAACAAGTGTGAGAGACGCCGACTCAACACGTCGCGACAAGCAACAGTAGCACGTAACGAAAAAAGAGAAGAATATTCGCTACTTACGTATCTATGACTCGTTCCGACAGTCGCATGTCGCTATTTCGGCACTCCCGATACTTATTTACGCGCGAAACTCATTTACGACAAACAAGAAACGCACAAGAAACGATGTGTCAATGGCGGCTGCTTGATGCAAAAAGATCGATATCGAGGATGGCGCGCAATTGCTCATGGACGCGCGCGGCGACAACGCTGCCCTCTGGACGTTTAGTTCTGCTCGATTCGATAGATCGATAATCGATAAATGGCGCGATAGTTCGACATCGATAGTTGATGCGATTTGTCCTAGCAACATTCTGATCAATTTATGCAAATATACGCAAATTTATGCAATTCTAAACAAATATACGAGTAAATCGTAAAATCGTAAAGTCGTAGCTTACGAAAAAAACAAAAAAAAAATCGTAGATATTTACGAGTTATCATATAACATATGATACGCATAGGATTGCAGATCTATTCATAAGTTCTTACGAGTCTTACGAGAACAAGTTACGAGTTTTACGATTTTGTCTAGAATTGCAATATTAAATTGCTTTATTTTACCTTTAATTGCTTTGAATTGCCTTCCAGGAGTAGACAAGGCATCTTTATCTAAACTTGCCGAAAATTAGCTTGTTCTTTACCTGCACGTAGTGCTAGCTGTTGAAACCGAACAGGAACATTTTTTATTCTTACATTCGTTAGAAAAGATTATTATTATGAAAGTACTAAAAGAGAACAAATTTTGTTAGAATGAATATTCTGCAGTAATTCGTTTATTGGAGTAATCCTTTTATTTCACATGTGCTACGTATGTTTTAGATGCTAAAATGTACTATTAAAATTCTTGTTATGTTTCTAGCAAAATTTGCTGTGTTTCTTAGCAAGATAGATTTTAATTAGACAATATTTTTTTCTTAGACTACTAAAAACACATAATATTGGGAGTACAAATTAGTTCGGTCCGTTTTCAAAAGATGGCTCTGGCTGTTATGAATGTTTCATAGTGACAGCTGATTTCGGTGGTTTCAGAGAGGTTAGACATCTGTCAATAATATTCAGTTTATATCGCTTTGAGTTTCACACAAAACCTATGTTTTTTACTGTGTTGAATTTGTCAAATTTTGTGTTAACTAAGCAGCATTTGCGGGAGGTTTTAGTTTTCTGCTTTAATTGGAAGAAAAGTGCAGCTGAAGCGCATCGAATGCTTGTAGAAGTTTATGGTGACAATGCTCCAACTGATAAATCATGTAGGGAATGGTTTCGACGTTTTAAGAATGGTGATTTCAGCGTTGAAGACAAGCCTCGCTCTGGACAGCCAAAAAAATTCGAAGACAAAGAATTGGAGGCTACAACCTAGCGATTCCATTATGGGCCATCGGCATAGGCTACAATTGATTCGTTTGAGCCGTGCATTACGAGAAAAACGGCCAGAATACGAGCAAAGACATAACAAAGTTATTCTTCTGCATGATAACGCTCGGCCTCATGTCGCAAAAGTCGTAAAAAATTATTTGGAAACGCTCAAGTGGGATATTTTACCGCACCCGCCGTATTCGCCGGGCATTGCTCCTTCTGATTACTGGTTGTTCCGACGGATGCAGCACGATTTGGCAGGTCACCGGTTCACTTCTTTCGCAGAAATCGAAAATTGGCTCCTAACTTGGATCGCCTCAAAGGATGAGGCATTTTTTCGAGATGGAATTCGAAAATTGCCTGAGAGATGGGAAAAAGTAGTAGCCAGCGATGGACAATATTTTGATTAATCTGTTAATTCATTTTGTTCTGAAATAAATGCATTTTTGACCACAAAAAAACGGACCGAACTAATTTGTACTCCCAATAAAAAACTGAAAAAATTTATACGAAAGAAATAATAATATTCTCTCTGTATAAAATCGGCGTAAGCATTTTTTAGTAGCTATCGACTGATATCAACAACTCAGTTGAAAATGTTAACGATTTAAAATTCACATCAGTGCTCATTTTACGACATAGATACCTTTGCGCAACTCGTGATTACCTAAACGTGTTTTTGATACAAATCAATATTTTTACATCGTATTATAAATTCTTAGAGCAGCTATATATATACAAATGTAAAGATGACCTGGTCCAGATGGCTCTAAAGATATGTGACTCATATGCTTTTCTTAATATTTCTTTACTCTACGCTATTGAGTAATTGAACCCGGTACCAGGGCAAGATGGTTACGTTGATGGATGTTTGTATCTTGGTTGTTACAAAACAAAATATACGTTTAACAAATTGGTGCATTAACACATGGATATTAACACATAGAAGGAAGCTGTCTCTATCATGTTTGTACAACCACAACAATTAGTTGTTTGAAAAGTTGTAATTTCGAAATACTGAAATATATAGAACATCTGCCCTCGTCCTCTCTTATATACTGCAAGACAACTCATTGGCATGTTTTTGATAGAATATACAATATTATTGCGTTACAGGTACAAAAAAGAGAGAAAGAGATCCAATTGACGATATTAGATATTAACTGTAATTCTACGTTGTTGTAACCTAACGAGTGAAAATGAAACGTTGGCACGCCAAATGCCGCATAAGTTGGCGTGACATCGTTAGATCAGTATCTGAGTTGTTAGATGATATTATCAGAAATGTCGTCTTCTTCCCTAACTAGAAGATTTCTACACCCTGGTGATAATGGAGGATTGAATTGCCTCTCAAGGCGAGTAGGATTATTGTCGAAAGAAGGAAATCGGGTCACCTGGCAATTATCGCCTTCGTTGATTTATTAAGGAATGCGCATCGCGTATCTTGCACGGTACAGGAATAATAACAATTGCATCTAACAACCGAAGAGAATAAACTAAACTCGAAGAAAATAAACTCGCGAAAAGACAGTCTTACGGAGCAGCCTTATAAACGGGAATAGATTTTGACGCCTGATATGCAAGATCGTGAAATCACGGCGCGACTGTAATTTGCTCGCGAAATCATCCGTTAACTAGCAGAAGAAGGTAGATTTGCGCAAGGCATCTACGACACTGATTACTGGAAATTACCGTCATTTCCATTATTTCTCTCAACGTACGTCGCGGCGTCGGTACGTGTTATATCGTGTCAAAAACTGGAACGCCACTCCATTACAAGAGTCATCCGTCAAGAAGATTTCCTCCTTCTTGATCTTTTTTACTCACATGATGAACGTCACACGTACAAGATGCAAATCTGAATCTTCATGAATCCTGATAAATCATGCAATCTCGTTGTTGGCTATAACGGAAGAATTGTTGAGAATAAATCATTTTTCTTCTGCTTTTCATACCTATAATCAATATAGTACATTACTTTCGTCATGAAAAATAAATTTTGAGAGCAATTCAATTACACTACCGAAACTTACTAAAATGTTCTTTACCCTCGTCGGTTATAAATTGCTTTACGCATATAGATCTATTGTAAAGGAGATAATATTTTATCTCCTTAATATATAATATTTTTTATAGGATAATATTTTATATTAATATTTTTTATTATAATATTTATATTAATATTTAATATTTATATTAATTTAATATTTTATATTAATATTATAATATTTTATATTAATATTTACTTCAAAAACGATTCTTATCAAAAGACTATATTTTTACGTTGAATTAATATACATTCATATTCAAATTAAATGCTTTTTGCTAAATATCGTGGCTGAAATATATACGAGAAGAATTTTACTTGCGCGAACTCGATAGTAAAAACTATTATCAAATTTTATAACCGACGAATATACGTAATCGACATTCCGCAATAATTGATTATTTTTTTATGTATATATGTTGATATTTGAGGCTTTCCCGTTGTTCATGAATATTAGATTTGGTTTCCGGGTTTGAGCCATGTTGATTTTTTTTCGTCTGATTTCAACGTTTCGCGAACATTTCAGTGCGCTTTATTAGGGAGAAACGACCCGATGTCATATGTGCTATTTATATTTTAGGAATTAAAATGTGCTATTAAAAAATATACTATGTCCTATTCTTGCGCTACTAGAATAAAATTGAAAAGAGTTTATATGAAAAAGAAACTAAAATATTTTCTCCGTTTATAAGAGGGAAATCGTGTCTGATGTAATTATATCAGCGTATTAAATAACAAAGAAACAATTTCCAGAAAAGATTTTCATAAAGGACACAGAAAAAGTTAGGAATTAGTTTTTCTATATAATGCATATTGATACACACACACACATATTCGTAAATCTAACTTTGCGCCCGTTATATATAATAAATGCGATAACGACTCTCGCGAAGATCGTGCGGCGCGATCGTGACACATGGGAAACCACGTGCTGCCCGTGAAGCGCGGATCAGTCCTTACCGTCTGTCCGTTAAACAGGTATTTTGCGATGGCTGATGATCGATTTGAGCGCAGGGCAGGTGAACCAGGAACAAGCCGTTCCCTCCTCTGTGTCGACGATGAAATAATACGACCGGTATCATTATGCACGCATTTATTTCCAGTGTCCCGGGCACATCCAATCCTGGATCGTGATCCATGCGAATGGATCCATTATCTCAACAGCGTGACAAGGCTGTGGGCAGTCTGCTAATGCGGCAAGGGACGGATGTGACGTAATCTGAGGTCACCCACGCGCGCGCGAGCGAGCGATTGCTCCGATGCAGCTTCGTCGTGCGACTTCGGCGAGCGCAAAACTCATCGGAAATCGATGATTTCTCTGCACGAAAGGCATTTTGTTGCTTCGGCATGTAGTTTGCTGCTCGATTCGAGACATGGTTTCGCGATTCTAAGCATCTCGTGAAACTCACTTGTAAATCGCGTTGTTGAAAGGACTTTTTGATACGATTCCTCTACGTATCATATAGGTGCAAGAAGAGACATCAATAAAATTTTCTATAGTCCGATAGAATAAAAGTAAAAATACACAAATTCTATTTTCAGAATATCGTGTATATCTCTTGCTGCTCTTGGGAAAATAAAACAATTTGATTCAAGAAAATAAATTGCAAAAATATATATTGTCCTTTTTTATTTTTTCTATACCTTTTATGTATAAATAAAAAATATCATTCTACTGCTAAGAAAGCGATTACTCAATTTACTTTTCTCTTGAATGATATAATTACCTTTAACAAGGAATATTTTCTTCATAGTAGTCTTAAGATATCTATCATAAATTTAAGAAGTGCTTATATATTATCATGTGCCCAAAAAAAGAATTTATTCTCTTTATAAGAATATTATAAAATTTTATCACAGAAAATGATTCGACTCTATGCAGTAAATAAACTTTTGCTTTTCAATTTAATACTTTTAATCAAAATACTAAGTTTATTAGGATTTGCAATATATTTTTAATAAATTTATCGCTTATAATAAACTTATGATACATTTGCGGAAATGTAAACTTATGAAATACTTAAAACACAAATACCATTGACTTAAATGCAGTATGTATTTTTCTGTGTACGAATCCAACAAAGAGAAAGTGAGACAGAGAGGTCGTTCATTTTATGAGGGATGTTAATCAGGTTGTAACCGGAAACCAGAGTCTTAGAGCTTAAAAGAGCCGCATAAACGATAATTACGTGGGTGTATAAGTAAAAGAGTTCAAAGGCCACTTTATTGTGTCATGAGAATTCACATGTTCTACAAATTTTTATTTAGCGGATGTAAACACCAGTTTTACTTTTCATATATAATCTACTTAAATAAAAATAACATATCTCAGGCGAAATATTTTATATTTCTATTTCTTCTGTTATTTTATATGAAACGACGATCATTGACTTCATTAATGCAAAATATAATTAACTTATGCATAGTACAGATCATGCGTTTTTATATGTAACCGGGTTTAGGGAATAAACTTTTGATACCTACTTACTTATACTAAGAAAAAAATGATTGATCTAACCAAAACTATAGTTTTTATTGGGAGCGCAACCATTTTTTGTAGTAAAGTAGTAGTAACATGCAATAATAATAATATGCAAAGTTATCATCACTAACATTATACTAGAATTTAATAAACAATTAGTTTTCTTGAGTATAAGAGTTGTAATAATTGTTTTTCTATGTGGTTATAGCTACAAATACCAAATATTTTTTTCTCAGTGTACGCCGTACGCATGGCTTAATTCCCTCGACTCGAGCTTTGACCAAGAAAGAGCAGCGATGAAAGAGCACGAGCCAGCGATCGAAGATAGGTTGAATGTAGTATAATTCTTCCGTTCTCGTTGTAAGAACGCAACCCTTCGCATGCTCGGACGACGACTTCAGAGATTACATATCTGAAAGACAGAATAAACCTCAATGTTACCTAATCATATTCTTTTCTTTTTGCTTACCTTTCTTTGATAATCACATCTCACATTCTAAATAACTATTTTTTACCAAGCACTAAACTAGATGTCTAGCGAATTATTAAAGATGCATTTGTTAGAAAACAGAAATTCATCTTTCTCACTAGAGAAGAATATTTTTTAACTAGAAAAGCAACTGTTGCTACTAATCTTTGCTTACAATTAAAACGTGCAATTCTTGTAAAGAAGTACGAAGAAAAAGTTCGACTGAACTAAGCTAACAATGAACGAATCAAACGTATTTTGATGGAAAGAAACAGGAGTTCTGACTCTTCTAGAATATTATATTTAATATACTATTTGTCATATTTTGTCCATAAACCAAGATTCATCAAAAATTTAATTTCAACCGAATTCCTTTAACCAAAATGTAAAATTTGATTCATCCATATTGTCAGGTTAATTTAACTAAACTTTCTTCCCGATATGTAGCAAGTGGAGAAAGATATGAAATGTAGCACGAAGCTAGCGAAATTTCTCATCGGAAGTACGACGAATCTCCCGATGACGGCGACGGAAACGCAGGCGTTATCTCGGGTCACGTCGAGTAATGCGCACGAATCGATGAGGAAAACATCGATGAGGAAACACACCGAGGAAGGCTCGGCGCGTTCCGCGACGCATCTCGCGATTTCGTTTTTTGCCGGATCGAGTTAATCGCGTGTAATTGATCGTGTTTTGTGCGGCGCCGTTCATTCGTGTCGCCATGGGTGTGCCGAAGTTCATATACGACGCTAAACGGAGCGTACACACCCCGTGCCCGTAAACGTAGAATCGCGACGCGCTCCGCGCCACCACCCCCCCTTCCCGCATCGCGGTCCATCCACCCTCGCAGCCCCCTCCCGGCGGTGCTCATTACTCCTAGCTCTTCGTATCCGCTCGGATTGAACGAGGCGGCGCGATTACTCGATCTACCGTTGCCTCCGGAGCACTCTCCACCAGTCTCGTCTCGAATCAAACTGTACGTCGTTCCAGCGACACTGGACAGACACCTGGTACTCCTCCGACGCGTTCCCCGGTGTCAACGACCTGTCGAGGTGACACGAAGCGTCGATGAACCAGGACACGCTGCTAATCGATCTCGATCCGACGGTGTTCGAGCGATAAA
The DNA here is from genome assembly GCF_010583005.1 of Odontomachus brunneus. Lineage (NCBI taxonomy): Eukaryota > Metazoa > Arthropoda > Insecta > Hymenoptera > Formicidae > Odontomachus > Odontomachus brunneus. The sequence continues at coordinate 709,395 of NW_022639468.1, read as the reverse complement.
GTCGAGGTGAATCGCCGAGTGCCGAGATAGAAAACGAAACAGGCCAGTGGAGTAAGCTTGCGTGAGCTTCAGAGAGAAAAATCCGGTGATCGCTCGGGGGTTGACTCAGCGAAGGAAGAACGAAGGAGAGAGGTCGAGGATGCTCGAAACATACACCTACGTCGTTCGCACGCGTCAGAGTGACGCGTGCTGATCAGACTCGAAGGTGGTGGCTGGTGTTCGATGAGTGCGGGTGATGACAGATGTGTCGGTCGTCGCCGCGGAGTGTGGTCCATCGTCGTTTCTACTAATGCGACGTACTCGCGACGCCGTTCACGTTGATGCGATATTATAAATAAAGTGCGAGAGGAAACAAGCAGAAGAAGAAGAAGGAGAAAGAAACGTGGCGCAGTATCGGAACGCAATGATGAGCAGCGCCGCGAAGTTCTACAAGCTGCTGGCGGTCCTCCTCTGCTGTAAAGGTAGGTGAGGAGCCATTGGCACGAGGCTCTGTGAAAAAAATCACTCCTTCTCGATTCGCTTCCTGGCGGAAACGTGACGACACTTGCAGTGACGATCTCGATTTCGCGAACGGGGACTACCGTAATGAGGAACGTAAACTCGGCATTTCAGATGATAACGACTATAACTAGCACAATTCGTTGATTGCTACATAGTACGAGGTAGAGATAAATTAAATTCGAGGTTATCGCCAGAAGCGTTAATTGAGCATCTTGTTTACCCGAATAATCGCGAGCCGCCACACAACAAGTGAGACGATATGTGTGTATGTGTGTATGTGTATGTATGTGTATATATTCGTCGTGTTTAATATAGATTCTCGAACAACTGACCGCGAAAGTTTTTCAAACGCATCGATGTTAAGCTAATTATCGTCGAGGTTCATCGGAGTCTCTTCTTCGCATCTCGTTTATCATTTATCTCTACCGGATACATTGCGGAAACGCTGTTTACGCCGGGGTGTAGATAACAACAACACATTATTTTATTAAAGCGCTCGATCGTTGCGCATAATCCGGCGGAAAATTACGCAATCTCCGGAAATTAGTGCCAATGCGCAATATCACTTTACACGCAACGTCGTCTCACAGTCGTCCGTCCACGATGCTCTGACGCGGATAAAAAAAGCATGGATGGCCGAAAAACACGCCAAGTGAAAAGCAATTCTTCGGAAATGTAATATATGTGTGTGTGTGTGTGTGTGTGTGTGTATGTGTGTGTATATACATATATAAATATGAAGTCGCCGGTTTTTCAGCATGCAGCTACGGCTTGATGCTAGAGGAGGATAAGGAACCGAATTATCTTACCGCGGGGGTGGGAGAGTACGTGGTGTTTAATTGCGATCTTGACTTTCCGCACGAGACGCCGATTCCGTACATCCTCCAATGGAACCGCGACGTAAGTATAAAACAAGCAGAGCCATAACTGTACGTTATTCATACGGTTATGCGCAGCAGGGAGTGCGTGAGGCGTAGTCGTGAGATTCTCGTTACTCCCTTGGATCATCGGCGTGGTATCAATCGCTACCGCGAATTTGCAAATTGCTCTGTAGTTACTTTGTCATTCAAGCGCAGAGCTCTAGCATTACGAATTACTTTAGGATTACTTCACAAAGTAATTCGAGCGGCCTAGAAGCTCGTGACATAAACGCCGTTGCGAAACGCGTAATACACAATATGTAAAATAATACCGCACGTTGCGTGATTGTAATATCCTCGTATATGTCAATTTTGCCTTGGGCCGACCGCACGCGGTTATGCGAACATTTATTATTAGGCAGTTAGATCGCTTCCATGCAATTAGGCACGCGACATTCAATGTGATATTAACTCCCGATGCGACACATTGATCGGTCAGAGAAACAGTGTGGATCGTGCTGTAATTTTTCTTCAATTTCGCATAACTATTCCTCTTTTTTGTTCTTCAAAAATATATTCAACCTTAGGCGATAAAGAAAGAGAAGAAACAAGAGTTGCGAAGAAGCGTATAACAGACGTATTTTGCAAAACACGGAAGTCGAGGTCGCGCGAAGCGAAATGCGATTCGCTTTAACCATTAACAACGTAGTTAATAGTAGCCCGCGCACGTAACAATGGTAACCCGACGACATGCGATTGACTGATTGACGATTAAAGAGCGTTAAAGCAGCCTGCTACTCGTTTAATTTACATACGAACGTATATCTGCGTGTACTTGTCGCCTTCCGGCGAAGGCGTGAAAAAAAGCGTTTCAAGGTAGGACACGTTATTCGATTACTTATTGCAAAATATCCGATTTCGTCGACGCGGATCTGCCCGCATGTGGGATTTCCACGACTTCTCGATTTCACGAGGACACATAATACGCGAGAGAAACAGCAATGAGTGCGTCGCACGCTAAAAACACGGTAATACGCTCCGATGATGTCACGATACCGATGAGCTGAGAAAAACCGCCCAAAACGATCCAAGCTGGCTCGATTGTTAACCTCTTCGTTGCGCGACAATGTGCATGCACGTTGTCGGAGAGTGGACTCTCGGTTGCGCGCGCCGTGTATGTACGTCATAGAAAAAAGCTCGTCGAACGCCATACATGTGTGTTATCAGATATTTACTCTAAAACCCTAAATATGAGCAACATCTTTGCCAAGACCCACTTTTCAAACATTAACATTTTCAAAAACGTATGTTTCGTTTTTTCATTTTAATTTTTTTCAACTTTATTGAATCACACAAAAACATTAATAGATATTTCCCGATGTTTTCGAATAGAAAAATAAGAATAAAATTTCAATATTTTTTCTGAAAGTTAATGAAAATACGCTGCACGCTAGAATTTATTCATGTCTAGAGTTCACATAACTTCTTGATGTTTAGGGTTTTAAGGTTAAAGGTTGCAAGACGTGTACTTCGATGAGGAACTTGCCTCACTTGAATTTTTTCGTTAGATTTTCTCTTTAGTGTGCCAATCCGCTTAAATTGCACGATCGCATATCGTGGTGCACACAGTGAATGCTGTTCAATTAAAATGCTCTGTAATGGAAGATTTTAAAAGAGAGAAAAGTTGTATGAGACGCGAGATGCTCAGTAATTTGCGTGCTATTGAAAAGGAACTTGGGGGGAGCGTCGACTTTTATGACGCGCGAGATGGCCGCGCGGCGTATTCGTCCGAGTCTTCTTTCGCGGATGTTACATTGGATGGTCGCGCGACGGAAACGGATTGCACGTGGTCGCTACATAAAATCAAGTGGGACTTAAGCCCATTGGTCCCTGATGCGTATGCAAAACAGGTGGTCTTTCCCTCTTCGTCTGTCCGTCGTTGGTAATTGGAGTACGGGACGCAAGGCTGCATTATATTTAGTCACGTTCAGTCTGCGACACGAGGGGTCCAACCAGTGGGTCACTGTTAATGCATTGTCATACGATTAGAAGCGATTAGAAGCCATTCTCGCCCCTGTCGGCGGCGGTATCCTCGTTTCGGGGATTCTGATTGCGTTTTGTCGGCGGAGAGAAGGCGAGAACGCGCGGAGTTAGTGACCGACGGAGATGACTTAAGGAACGTCGCGGATGACACGATGGATCCTTAGTCACTCGTTTTCCGCGGTACACCTGAAGCACGCAGCTTCAGATTTCATTATAGCGTGTTCCCGCACGAACGTTATATTTTTTCGTTGAATCGTGTGAGTCGTGCGTTCCACGAAAGGAAGACTCAATTAATGGCCGTCTCGTTGCAACTGTAATCGGATTACGCGGTGCAATTTCCTCAATTTCGCTCACGATTGCATGCAAAAAAAGAAAAGAAAGAAAAATCGCTCATTCGGAGAGTTAGTTGCCTGGGAATGAGTTGTTCTTGCGTAACCTACCGGACATACGGATCTATCGATCTCGACGCCAAATGTTTTTTTCATTTATTCTGATTACTTAGAGCCGCACGGTGTTCTCGTGGTACGATGGGCGCGTGTCGCTGGAGGACGACTACAAAGGTCGCATACACTTGTTGGACGACATCAGCCATCGCGGATATGGCCAGGGTAGCATAAATCTCACGAATATTCGCGAGAGCGATCAAGGCTGGTACGAATGTAGGGTGATATTCCCTAATAGAACGCCAAACTCCAGAAACAATGGCACGTGGTTCCATCTCGCCATTGATGGTAAGCTTGTCGATTCCACTGTGCAGTTTTTCGCATGCAGTGATAATTCTAAAATAAATTAAATAACACCGAGGGATGTTTTTACTAATGCAATTTCTCTTGTGTACTTACATTTGTCTTTCGTGTGATGGTAAAATTTAATGGGAAAACGCATCTTTATTAACATGTAAATGCAACATAGATATAACATAAACGATATCTATCAATATTACTTAAGAAATAATGATGTATAATGTATAGTGCAATTACAGTTTTTTGTGTATAATAACAATTATGCAACTTGTTGCCGAGACTAACAAGAGCTGACCGTTAAACTGTGTCACCCTGAAGTGCAAGCTAACCGAGAGCTTACAGCCGTGAAATTCGTGACCTAATTTTTTGGCAAGTAGAAAATGAGTTGAGCTTAATCACTCATTTAAACACCTCCGACATTCTTGACCCTCTTAAGACTTGAATGGCGAGGAAAAACAGCCCGTCTTGATTAAAGGGTCACTTCGCTCCTTCTTTGTTATTTGACACTCATTGCGTTCGCTAAAAATAACGACGCTCAAATAAAATAAATATTCTCTCATTCATAAGATTATTTTAATCGATCCAAACAATTGAGTTGGAATTTAATGTAAGTTATATTGAATAAAAAATGTCAAGCTACATATATATCGACTGTACCAATTAAGACAGATCTTATTTCATGAGTCAGTACTCAACTAGACCGGATTCTCGTTTTTGTAGGTTAAATTCTATTAGAGATAAGAATGAATGAGCGAATGAGAGAGAGCTGAGTCATTAGTGCATACGATCAACTTACTTATGATTTATCGCAGAGAGCGTCTATCTCTCAGTAAATTCAAAGTTGTAGCGCAAGTTAAACGTTAGCCACGTGAGTTCCATAAAACATGGGAAAAAGAAATTCCCCAAGAAACAAACATTTCCATTCAATTAGCTGCTATTTATTATGCATATAACTTCTGGTGGTGGTTTGATTCATTAACCGATACTAATGTATTTGTTCCATTAACGCGTATGCCGATTTAAAAATGCAGATGACTAATCGTCTGTCTCGTGCCATTAATCCCGCTGATATTGAACAACAAAACAATATGAACAAAAATATATATATTGTAACACTGCTGCTGCTTACTAACCTGAACCCGGGCAGACTCGTTAAATCGTTCAACCCAGGTGCGTCGCCGTTTCCGACGACTGTTGCAGGTGATAATCTACTAGCGATCCCACCTGTCAACAAAACTGCCATGGAGGGCGAAGCCGTCGACTTTGACTGCGTAGCTAAGGGTGAGCATACGGTAGTGACTTGGCTTCGCGAGAGAACACCCATCTCGGAAATACAGGTGAGAATTTTTCGAGAGCAGTGTTGATTTTGTGTCTGTTGTAAAGCGCGAGGGAAATGATCGAATTCACTCTATCGCGACAGGATCTCAAAAGACGAGCGTCTATCGGTAGCGATGGGACGTTAACCATAAATTCAGCTGCCATGGGTGACCTTGGAGAATATACCTGCGTGGTAACAGGAGAGACCGGGGACCAGCAGAGCGCCTCGGCCTTTTTAAATGTTCAATGTGAGCGTCACTGCGTTGCTCTTTGACACCGCGATTATTAACCCTTTGCGGCCTCAGATCGGGATATTCCCGGCAAAATTCTGCCGTAATCTATTAATGAATTATGTTGAAAAATATTATCTTTTATTAGTATACAAAAATTTATTTGTAAGAATTCCATTCATTGTTCTTTTACATTAAAAATTAGCTAAATGCACATCGCTCGTTTGCAGTGCGAAAATAATGCGGTTCAAGACCATAAAAGGTTAAGTTCACGTCTTTCTTCTCTCTCTCTCTCGATCGATCGATCGATAATCGATTCCTCCGCGTGTCATAGATAAGGCGAAAGTGATCTACGCGCCGCGGGAGGTCTACCTACCGTACGGCAAGCCGGCCCTCCTGGACTGCCACTTCAGGGCGAACCCGCCGCTGACGAACCTACGTTGGGAGAAGGACGGATTTCTTTTCGATCCTTACAACGTGCAGGGGGTCTTCTACAGGAGAAATGGGTCTCTCTATTTTAGCAAAGTGGACGAGACGCATTCGGGAAGCTACAGCTGCACCCCCTATAACGAACTAGGCACCGAAGGGCCCAGCCCTTCGATCACCGTAGTGAGTAGTACTCTCGCCATCGTCGCGCGTAGTGAGCGACACAGATTGCACAGATAGGGAGAAAAACAGAGAGCACGTCAGCATTGAGACCATTGACCAGTCGACGGCGACTGCTTAACCGCGCTTTTGTCCGCCAATTACGAATCCTCCGAGCCATACGGCTCTCCGGAACGAAATTGAACGAACGTTTCCCCTCGACATCACATACGCCAGTTTCTCAAAACAATATCGACGCGCGACGCGTTCGACATTCCTCAGTTGGACATAGGTGTATGTAAATTTAACAGCAACTTTACTAGTCGATGTGCAAAGGTTGCATCCCTAAAGGTCGTTCTTAACAACATTAGTTGCAAGTCGTAAGATCGTAAGAAAATTTATCAATCACAATCGATCGTTCTTCTTACGACCAAAGAAGAATTGACTGTGATTGGTCAATTTTCTTGCGACCTTGAGACTTACAACTAATGTAGAATCGGCCTTATAACTAAGTATTCATATTTATCACAAAATATAGTATGAATTATATTTCTAGAATGACAAAATAGAAATACAAAAGAAATGGGGAAAATTATCACAATCCATTTAAAATAATATGTCACGCAAAATGTAATATGAAAATCTAGGAATAAGTTTTAGCGAATTTTGGTTGCGTCGATATATAACAGAAAGTTCATATCATTGTACGATATGAATTTAATGATTAATTCAATACCGTAAATTTGCATCATAAACGCAATTTAAAACTATAAAGTTAAATTTAAAGCTATAAAGTTTCCATCTAAAGTTTCCACCATCGATTGTCTCACGATCGTGAAAGTATATCTGGGTCGTTACTCGATATCGCTAATTATTTTTCGCAGATAGTTCAAAGACCGCCGGTGTTCACGATAACGCCGCAGCATTTGTACATGCGAAAGCTGGGCGAGAGCTTGGAGATCCCGTGCGACGCCAGAGATGGCGACGACGCACATCGGCCGACCATCGTGTGGTACAAAGTACGTCGTACCGATTAGCGACTTATGTTAGCGTTACGTCGTATGATAAAACTTACGGTGTTTCTCGGCTAAAGGACGGAACGCCCCTATCGCCCGAGAGAACCATCATGATCGGTGGCAATCTTACGATAGAGAGGATCCAGGAACACGATCGAGGCTTGTACCAATGCGCGGCCAGCAACGAAGCGGCGACGGTTGTCGCGGACGCGGAACTGATGGTGTTGAATGTCCCGCCGAGGGCACCGTACAATCTGAGCGCCAACAGCAGCAAGAACGCCGTCACTTTGACCTGGATACCAGGATATGTGCGACCTAAGATGGAGTATTCAGTATGGTAACGCATCTCGCGCGCGATACATTCGATATTTAATCAAAGAAAGCGCCCGAGTCGAAGTTTTAACGCTACTTTAGACCTGAACTTTCTAACATTTGTATATTTTGAAGGATTATGTAATACATATGGAAACTGAAATTCTACTTTTAAATGCGGACAAAATGTTACTTAAATGTTTTAGAAAGGAGCTCTCAGCAAATCTGGTAAGTTAAATAGAATTAAATGAAGTTGACAGCCTTCAGAATATCAAAATAGAAATACAATATTGAGATTGAAAGTAGAATCAAAATTTCCACTCAAATAAGGAAAAAAAAAAGTTCACTATAGTAACAGTGAGCGTGTTACGAAAACTCTGTGACTAGAAATGATATCTCTGTTATCGTTACTGAAAACATGAAAGATTAACTACCGTTAAAACTCAGTTGAGATAACTGGGAATAGTTATATTCCCGCTATAAATATTCACGCTAACAGTGTTAGTTCGTATTTTCTTCCTTCATCTTTTTTCATTCCTCACTTTCTTTGATTATATATCTTAAGAGCCCTCTTATCTCTTATTCACATATTCGTTCCTTCCTAACTCCTATTCATTTGTTCAATAAGGATGGAGCACAAAATTAAAACAAATTCCAGTCGCTGCAAAACGCGATGGATTCCCTTTAGAGATTTTTCAATAAAGTTTAATTCTTTAGATGTAAGTTTAAACTCTGTTTAAAACGTATCAAACACATTATTAGTACTGAGTTTAAGCTTAAATCTAAGTTTAAGCTATTGAAATACCGGCCCTGCGCCGATTAACTCATGACAAAACGATACGCACAATTTTTGCGCAGGTACAGACCCACGGACACGTCTGAGTGGAGGACCATGAAGATCCTCTCCAGAAAAATCACGGAGGCAACGGTGAATAATCTCAACTCAGGGCGAGAGTACGAATTCATGGTTTTGAGCCAAGACAAGCACGGCGACGGGATGTTCAGCAAAGCGCTTCGGATATTTACCCAGCCGAGTACGATTAACGATCATCGATCGTTCGGTCGCTCATCGAAACGGATTGTATGAAATAAACTAATGAAAGACCCATCTTTTCTAGGTTCCATTGACGAGAACTCGGCGTCGGAATATCGCAGTCAACATGGTGAGTAATCATTTTCGAGGACAAACTTGGTCGCTACGTGGGTTGAACGTCCCAAGACTAGAAGGAGATAAATGTTCGAGTTCTATTTCAGAAACTGAAATCGTGGGACCACCGCTCAACGTGAGAGTGCAAGCAACCGTTGAGGGTTATTTGGTAACTTGGGAGCCGCCCGAGTACGGCAAGGGTCAAGTCAGACTCTACACAGTGAGATGGTTTAGAGGACCCTCGGAACATTTATACGGAAGAGCGGAAACGACGGACACTTATTATTTAGGTGAGCGACCACTCTCGCACAAATGCAGCAATTATTCATTTATATTCTGATTTTTCTTCCATCAACATATTCGTTACCACAGTCTATTTGAGGAATAAACTCTTTTTTTCTCACAGACTAACCTGTATGTTTTATGGACTTATGTAAAACAAGGTTAGATTGTTTATGTGAATAGAAAAAGAAAAATTATATTTAGATATTATTCAGATATTTGCATATGCATATATGCGCGCTAAAAACAACTCCGTAGTATTATAATTGGATTTTTTGAGTGTTCTGTTGTTGAGGATCAAATGCAAATTCGATTGTACAAACAACAAAATTCCTGTAGGAAATTTTACTCTATCAACTATTCCCAGTTATCTCAACCGAGTTTTAACCGCAGTTAACCGTTTATGTTTTCAGTCGCGATAACAGAGATATCATTTCTAATCACAGAGTTTTCATCTAGTCCCCACTCAGTTATGAACAAAGGTTTTTTGTGTGACACTGGTCTCTCATAAGAGATCGGTGTGTCATACGTGTGTGACGCTGACAACGAAGGTGTTAATTTATCCAATGCTCATGGAACATCCAACGCGCGTTGAAGTAAAAATAATGAAACAATAACAACTGAAATAAACGATCGCAATGATTTTCCAGTGAAAACTCTGGAAGAGGAGAGCTACTACACTTTCGAGGTGGCCGCGATGTCTCTTATTGACGATGTTGCAACAAGCGACCGGGTTGGTTTGGAAGTTCCCGCTTATCGTCGCAATCGTGCAATCTCCATGGGAATCGTGGCCGGTATAGGTTTTCTAGCGGCAGCATTGGCCGCAGTGTGGTGGGCGAGGAAGCGATTTTGCCAGCCGACTAACGAGAAGTAATCAAGAGAACGCATCCGAAATATGTGCATGTACTCAAGCAGAGATAGAGGATAGCTAATCGCGCGAGCTCATAATTGATTATAAATATTCATGTCGCTCGTACGATTAGCAGCACGGATCATTTTAGTATGGAAGTTAGCATTACACTTGTAAAAAGCAAGAAAAGAGAAACGATCAAATGGTATATGTTTATGACCTTTGAAGAAGTTGTGAAGGTTAACGAGATGAATCATTTCGAAACTTTCTTCACGTAAACAAAAACAAGAAAATAAAAACAAAGGAAATATTTATCCGATACATTGCAAATCCAAGTAGTAAGTATATATTTATGTGTGTAAAAGCACTCATTTATGTGTGTAATTTTGTTTAAAATGATTGATTGAAATGTGTAAGAGGTACACATTTAAAAAATCTTTACATATTTACGTTTTCTTACACGTAAAGTTAACGTGAAATTAAGAAGAAATATATATTAGGTTCTAAAAAAAAGTCTTCATTGTTTCTTGTTCAAAAATTCGATAAAAACGCGAGATATTTCTTGCTCCCAACTTATAACTTCTTTCTATTGTTTTTTGTAATTAGAACATTAAGGGTCGGTTTTTCAATGATAGTTTAAACTTAAATTTCAACTTAAACTCTGCTTAAACAAAACAAACACATTGTTTGAATAGAGTTTAAATTTGAATCCAAATTTAAACTACTATTAAAAAACCAGCCCTAAGAATATCAGCGAATTTTCTGGGTAATAATAACATAAATAAGATAAAGATTAATATTTGCTTTTGGAGCCAAACTTATCTATTATTTATTTACATTTACAAACTTATCTATTATTTATTTACATTTAGCTAAAGCTAATTTTTATTTCACCAAATATTAAAAATAAAAAAATTCAAAATCTTTCATAATATAGTCGTTCTCCTTAGTATAATCATTCTCGTAATATGCATTTATCCTCTGAAGAAGAATTCTTTTTGATGTTATGACATATTTTATGTCTTAAAAAATATATATGTGTATATATATATATATATATCAGTACATAATTTTATAAGAAATTATCTTTTCCAGTAATTATAAATCACTTTCAGTTATCTTTAACCTATTTCCAGTGTACCAATATCACATATTTTAAATATGTAACTTGATATACACATGTAGAAAAAATAAAAAAATTTAAAATTAAAAATATACATTTAAATGTGTAAATTTGCACAGATAAAAGATGTAGATAAAATTACACGTATATAAATGCGTAAAAAGTGACTATACATACATAAATGTATAAAAATTACACACTTGGATTTGTAGTTATACAAAGTAACATCAGAGAAATAACTACGCAAACATATAAGGCGGCGGTGAAGCGCAGGATTAATGTATTAGGGATCATGAGATCTTGAGTCGCCCTCCTCTCTCCTATAAGCGATCTTATTTACCAAACTTTGTAATCTAAGTTACTACTGAGTGTTCGTGCATATCGCGCTAATTATATCATACTTTATGTGTCGTTTAACGGCTTTATTAGGTAATTGCACCTTATAAATGGCAAGATTTCATATGCGAATTAAAGGTCGTCGACCGTCGAACATGTCGAACGTATCGAGAGGAACCGTGCATGTGTTTACACATTACACACGTTTCTCGTCTTTTTTTCTATTGTAAATGTTTTCTTTTCTATTATAAGTTACATGTACACATTGTCGCTCTGCACAAGCATTTCTTATTCTTTATTAGTACTTGTATACATAACTTTATTGAACACGACGCATTGTCATATATATACATACTTGTACATCGTAATAATTTCAATTAATAATAAAAAGAAGTGAAAATAGGTACACACAACTTTATATATTTTTTTGCGCCGATCATACAACGACGTTACTCGTCTCACGTGAAAATCTACACATTCAGCTTATCTTTCCAAATGATTCCTACATATGTATCTCGTCCATCTGTCGATAAGACGTTTTCTTTACGAACATATATCACCGAATACTTCACTTTCATACTGCATTGAAGAGATGGCGTTATGAGAAAGACTATCAATAAAATAAGCAACAGCTTATTTCTGCTAATAGCCCAGAAATGAGATACGAAATTCACTCCCAATCCCACTATTAGAATTTCAACTGAACGCAAATTCTTCTCATTTTAAGTATATGCATATTTCGCAGACGAGATTATGAACGAGACGAGATAATAACGAGTTAATAAAAGAAAACAGAAAAATCACCTAGATATTACGCGCGATCACGAGTCCGTGCAGCCGCTACGAACGTCACCGGCTAATTTCTGAAAATGTAGAAGATATTTTTACCGCGTCCCACATGGGTCAAACAGTTGACGACGACGATAAGAAGACATTGTTTGCGCCACGTGTAACTCGCCGTGCTATATACCGTGATAGATCATCAGAGGCGTCTGAATTGTTAGACACAAGATCGCATCTAGTAATTGACTTATGATCTGTGCACGTCTATATATCCGTACGAGGTGAGCATGACGAAATACCGGTGCATTCTTATCGGCAAGTGTACGAGCATTGACAGGCTTCGTAAACGACCGAACCAATACCCAATGATCCACGAGACGAGAAAAAGTGTTTCTGCATAAGTGGATACCTCCCGCCCTTCCTCTTGGCGTCGCGACTACAAGAGGATGATGGCTTCTTCCAAACGTAAGTCATTCGAAAAGCGGTGACCGTTATATCGCCATTGTCACCGCCGTCATCGTATAAATACTAACGGAAAAATGTTGCGAGATTTGCATTTCAACATGTATACAATTGTTAACGACACAAAATTACCGATCACGCTGGAGTAGCGAGGTCAGAGTGACGTGCGCGAGCGCGCGACCTTGACTGTCGCGAGAATTACCGTGCTAAAGTCGCAGCTGTATAGTCGTATACCTCGTTACTTTTTGAGAGAATGCGCTCACAACGTTGCCGTAAACGGTCGTCGGTGAAGTAAATTTGGCGGAGACTGACGTTGACAATTAGTATCGTATATCACACATAAACGTACAATCGTCTATTAATTGATGCTCTAATTAATTGATAGTTATTTGATAATTTTTGTTAATAATTATGTATATATGTGTATATATATATATATATATATATATATATATATATATATATATATATATCATATGTGTGTGTATGTGCGTGTGTGTGTGTGTGTATGGAAAGCTAGCGAGCGAAATCTTTGTGAGTCATGTCAGAAATATTTTCCTCGTATTAGTTCGCTCTCTTTTCTGTTTTACTATTATTTAATATGTGTGTCCCCTTCTCGTTTTTTTTTTACTGTTTAATTTCTTTAATCGCCGTTTTATACAAAATTACTTATCGAGCAATCTTGTAATCTTATCCCGTTACATATCTATTACGCAATATATGCCTATTTCTATATTTATCTCCTTCCACATATTCGGTCTAGTTCTCTCAACATGGGAATAATTGCGAATCTAATTTGCTAATTGCAAATCGGCCCGATTGCATTATAAATATGCTCGACGTGCGATACGATGAAAATCTAACCATATTCCGTGAATACCAAGAGCTAAATCCTTCGAAAATGATTAGTTAAAAGTCGATAAAAATTAAAATATCCGGCAAAATATCCGGTAAAATCCAATTGAGTCCATATAGATTGAGAAGCCAGTAGAAGTCGTTGCAATTATCATCGTCCATAATCGATCATAGACTGACATAATATATTCATACGCTTTTCTACGACGGAATAACAGTCTTCCAATGCTAACTACACATACGCACGATACAGCATGTACGGATTTCGCTTACATATTCGCTGATCAATACGCATTTCACAATAGATTGATGCTCTCTATACTCTAATTACTGCTCTCTGTTTCTGGTTATCGCCTTTGTTTATCAATAATAGCGACGATAAACCCAGTGCTTAAAATACATAATTATCATAGATTAGAGAATTATTTAACTCAAATTGGCACGCATGAAGTCATGTCATAATTTTACCAAGTCGTAATACCAAGTTGTAGTATTGTCTACACCGTATGTGTGTGTATGTGTGTGTGTGTGTATGTATGTGAGAAAGAGAACACCAGAAATTTAAAAAATATCTGTTTCTCATAGATACTCTAATAAAATATATTCACTTAAATCTAAATTCTTTTATTGAAACAGGAGACAAACGATTGCTTCTTCATGAAAAGTTACGTTTTCAAAAAAATGTTTATTTAAATAAATGGTTATTTAATATTATTTCCTCATTTGGAAAAACTGTTCTAAATTAAAATATATATGATTAATATGAGTATGTTATTATTGCCAAATGCAAATATTTTTTAAATATTTTTCCCTTCGATGTAGTGATATGCACGATATATGAAAAAAGAGACACACGTGCGCGTTTAATTCCGATTTATTTGTGTATTATTAGTTTTCTTCGAAAAGACTCGCCGAAAAGATAAAAATATATAAAATTTTCATGAGAGAGAGAGAGAGAGAGAGAGAGAGAGAGAGAGAGAGAGA
>NW_022639468.1:648165-694151 GCF_010583005.1 Odontomachus brunneus | reverse complement strand
AGAGAGAGAGAGAGAGAGAGAGAGAGAGAGAGAGAGAGAGAGAGAGAAGCCGTAGATGCGGTTTTATGTTCCGCTGAATGTAGTGATTCCTAGCGAAAGTTCAGTATTATCAGCTTGCTAACGTCGCCGATTAACTGGAATTCCTTTCTTAAAAGCGGCCGACACTAAATATGCTCCCACTCAGTCTTCCTCCAGCACGACATGTCTGTTTCTTATAACTTATCATACGCTCTTATCTTTATTACGCTTACGCAACTGCCTCCGATCTAATTTCCCCAATATTATTCATACTATTGTCGCCATCATCTTCATCTTCATCGTCGTCGCCGAAGTAGTTAATTTTATAACGTGCCAGTATTACAATAATTAAGCGACGCCTTCTTATCAAAATGATCCTGTAAATCGACTGCATGTTGATCGAGTTACAACCAAGTAAAAGGTCTGTCTGCGAATTACCGAAATAAAAATTGACAGAACAAGATAAGTAAGATGCCACACATAAAGAACATGAGAGGTTTACTCGTGCCGATAAGCAGGGTGACAACAGGGGCTGAGAATGAGGCGACGAGGGAGAGGTGGCACTTCAGAGGTTTGCTATCTGACAAAGAATACTACTATTCTCTATAGTCCCAGTCAGTCTCGGACCGTCGTCGAATCGCCGTCAGAACACACACACAAGACGACACCTGTCCTCTTGTCCACTTTCCCGTGTCAAACCGGTATGCATCGCGAAATAATTCGGAAAAAAATAATACAACGAAGAGAAGATATCTCTAGTTTCTAAATTCATATAAATCCGCCGATAAGTGTATTATAATAGAAGAAGGAATGTTATATATGAGGTGAGACAGAACGGCTAATGGTGAAGAGGAACAAAAAGAAGACGAACGATCTATTAGATCCCGAATACTTCCTGCGATACATCGCTACGACATCTCCGAATTTGAGGAACGCGTGTCAAGATCAAAGTTCGTGCGTAGATCATATTTCGTTACAACGAGTAAGTATAGAGTGATTAGTTGGATTAGCAATAAATGCGCTGCCGAGCGCGTCGGCTGAGCAATCATGGGTGTGTCGATAGATGATAAGTGAACTTGTGATATAGGTAAAAAAATTTCTCAGTGGATCGTATCGATGATATGTTCTTTCAGTTTGATCGGAAAGTATCCTATTTCGCCCTGTTTCGTTCTATATTAAATTACTTCAATTCAATTATTCGAGTAGCGTGGAGATTGTCTTCGCTGCAATTACCTGAGAATTTGTTAATATTTTAATCTATTGTACACATGCACACAGTGTGCAGCCTCGTTAAGGGTCCATAATTATTTTCGAAAAGTAGGACTATCGATTATTCTTTAGACACGTGGGTGCTTTGCATCACGATGTTGTATGTGAGGTCATATTAGGAGAAAGCGATTCGCATATCCCTCTATAAGACAAGCCCTTGCGTTAACCGCTTGATCGTTAGACGATCATCTTCGCCCGATGAGTTCTAATCATAAACGAGGAAGCGCCGGCATGGTGCGTACAAGGCGCAAAATCGGATTATTTCCATTCGATGCACTGACACGACCCGGCCATGCGACAATAATTTATTCGTGATTACATAAAACCCGGCTACAAACGTATAACCAGGCCAAGAATTATGTTTCTCAGCGGTAGATAATATTTATGCGATTCATGCATCTTTTCTTTTTTGCACTATGCACCCCTTTCAGAACTCGCGCGCATAAAACGGCAGCTTTATCAGGTCAAGTACTTCGTGTTCGTGTTCATGATACGACGGCATTAATCTACGTCCACGCATGGGCGTATGTGTATTTTTCGCTTTTCGTGAGTACAGCTTCTGGTGACATGTCCTCGCGCCACATGAAAAATGTATGTATGAGCGTTCTCCTTAAACGCAGACATGAATATGAGCAACGAAAAAGTCATGCAACATGTATAAACAAACGCATAAGTAGAAAATTTATTTCAACATCGTTAATTTAATTGGTGTATTAATTTTTTAGTTGCCAGTGCACTAAATATACGTGTCCAAGGAACTCGTTAAATGTATATTGGAAAATATTTAATTACAGATACTATAATTTACCATACTATATACTACTATCTATTATACCATAATTTCTTCTCAGTATTGTGGTGTTAGTTTAGAGGTATATTCTATAACTTTTAACGATATCGTTATGTATCATTGCGCAGATTTTTTGTATTATGAAATAACTGCGCAGCGATACATAACGACATCATTAAACGTTATAGAATAGGCCGCTTAGATGATAAATGTGTGCTGATATCAAAACCTTATAACGCGAACAGCAACAAAAAATCTATGCATAAATATAAATATGATAGAAGACCATACTGATAATGAGAAACACAATAACAATTAATAAAATTAAATACACATTGCGCATAATAACTTCCTTCGTGAGGTTACTCCAAGCCAGTCAGTATAAAAAAAAAAAAAGTTTTAGCAGAAAACTAGACGTTCCACGTGGTAGCGATTGAGCCGCATAGCGGCGAATTCATTAAACTGATAATGACGAGGGGACCATCTGAAAGGGAACAAGGCGCGGTCACGAGGGCGCAAGGGATAGAGACGGTCGGAGGAAAATCCTCCCTAACAGTGGAGGGGATACGAGATGTTGGATACAGCCTGTTGATTCACAGCACTCGTCAGTAACAGTCGCGCCGCATACAGAATCGCGACATACTAGTAGCGCGTGTCGAGTACGCGAGCAGTTTCTGAACAGGACGGATATTTATTTCTTCTGTTTGTCTCAACGTTCTCTAATCTTACATGCATGTCAATACACAAACACTAAAGAGAAAAGTTGCAATACCAACGATCTAGAAAACAAATTCATCGCATCGAAAAGTGAGTTAAACATGTTTCTTGATTTACATTTTGAATTTGAGAATATCGATCTTTTATCACCTCAATGTATTTCTCAAGCGACGCTGCTATTGACTTATAATATTTATAACTCTTTTTCACATATACACGCACGCGCGCGCGCACGCACACACACATATATATATATACACATTTACACACATCGAAATTCCTACACCTATAAAAAGTAGACTTTCTAATCTAAAGTATTCGTGAAAATCAGTGCGTTTTTCATGGATTTTTAATAGGAAAACTATAATTTTTAAACTTTGTATTCATGTGAATTTAGGGCAATGTTGTGAAAAATTTGTTTATTCGAAAATTTGTTTGTTTATTCTCACGACAAAGAAATTTGTACTTTGCAAAGAAATTTATATTACTGGAACCCTTGATTTCTTCTCTTCATTTATCTAAACAATTAAAAAAAACTAAAAAGAATTATGTATAGTACAAATGTCGGTATGATGTTATCATTGTTAAATTACAATAAAAAAATATTAAACATTGCAAAAATAATTGCACACAGGAAAAAAAACAGTTTAACTAAAATTATAATTGTTTTTGGTCCCACAACCATATTTTTTGTGACAAAATAATACTACCAACATACATATCAGGTTATTATTACTAACATTATAATTAGAATTTAATAAAAATAATTTACTATAACTTATAGTATTTGTTTCTCTATGTGATAGTTACAAATATCAAACATTTTCTTCTCAGTGCGTGTGAAACTTAAAATTCTAAATTTCAGATAAAAATTGAACAATTTTTCTCGTTGATAAACGAAAAAGTTTTGCAAATAGCATATTAATTACAATTTATGTCATAAAGGCTCATATATTTTTATATGCGTGTGAAATTTAACGACATTGAAGATTTTAGGAGGCCAGTTTAAAAAAGAAAAGAATATAATAGGCTTTTAGTGGTGTTAAAAAATTTCTCTTGTGTCAGTCTTCTTTTTTACGAACAATTTTAGCCTTTTCTGTTCAGCTTATTTAGCATATCTTCGGCATCCAAAACTTATTTTACTACTTATAACCCAGAAAACAAACGAAATGCAAAATAGTTTTACTGTGAATAATTCTCGTTAGAATTTTGAGTCGTCCAAAATAACAGAAACGAAAAGAGACGTCACTTGCACCAACAGCAATAAATATCGTCGCATTACATTGATATGCAATAAGGAGTGAACTATCAAATGACCTCGTGTGATTATTGTTCTCATATTAAAAAGACGATATTTATGCTACCAATTATTGTAAAAGCGCTAATGATACGAAGGGAATCGTATTCGCGGTAATAAACAGTTATCGAAGTTGTCGAAGTACATGTACTAGTAATTGGTGCCATTATCGAATATGAAAAATTAACAATCGAATATAGTAAATACAGACTATTTTTACGAAAAGAATTTTTGAAAGAATGTTGTTGTCGCAACCGTAACGATGTTCTTTCGGAAATTTAATATATGTAAATCATGACATGCGACAAAGTCAGTCAGTAATATGTTCAATATAAGCCAGTGTTTCATCCGATACTTATGCGAAATAACAGCCGAGACGACTTTATATATGCGTTATATTTATATATGTAAATTTATATGCGACACACACAGTTGCAAAATCAATAATAAATTGTATTTTTGTTATTTTGATTTATATATTATTGTTCAATTAATATTTGATTCTGTTAAGCTCATGCACTAGCGAAATACTTTCCTGCTAATCAAACTTATACAGATTAGATTTAATCTATTGAAATATTGAACTATGTAAGAGAGTTCTCTCACATAATGATAAAAATACAAACACATCAAAAACTTATCTACATTTACATTTTTCATACATGTACATTCTACGTTAAAAAACGAAACGTGTCGAAACGAGGACGATCTCGTAATAAATATTTAACATTTCATTAAGATTTCATGATTATGTAAATTGAATGAATAAATTAATCAAATCAATTCAATTTTTATATTCTACTAGGTCTATTAATTCTATAAAAACAAATTTGAAAAAAAAGAGTGATTTCAAATAGAAAGTTTCATCTTGTATGGAACATAATTAGAGCTTGTTAAAAATTCCAAGTCTATGTACTAATGGTGTGTTAATTATGATTATATGTGTGATGAATTAAACATCACGTATCTTAATTAAATTTTAATTAGTGATGTTGACTTACTTTTTCATATTTATTTAAATATAGCTTTTTATATATTAGTATTTCCATTTGGATCTTTTCCCATTAGACATGAAAATACACATATATTATACGATTAAGAGTATTTTCTATTTATTATCTATGTATTATAGCATATGAAACTGATTTCCTAAGCAACTTGCAGGCGGTCGCATCGTCTGCTACGTTCAAGATATCTGCTACGTATTGATTTCTTAATTGGTCAACTAATAATACGCTTGCTACTATCAACGTCATCAACGATCATATGAATATAGAGAATCAGGTCCTCGTTTAATATAAATAATAACTTTGAAAGTCCATTGAAAAATTATTAACAACAATTCTGATTATAATTGTTTTTAATGTTTTACCAGCGCGTCAATCGTAATACGTAAGTAGAAAGAGCCAACAATTTTTCGCATGAATCCTACATCACTGTACGATTGTTTATGTCAATTTGACTTGAGGAGGAAAAGGTCGGAAATTGAGCAATATGTGATTTTTATCTGGCGCGTATGTTACGTCGACTTATGCTGAACCTCCCCTCCTGATTAAGAATGTTAGATACGGTTAAAGATATGGTTAGTTTACGAATGGTGCGCCTCAACTTTAACAGTTGTTCGTTTTAATCTACTATTCTTAATATATAATATTTCAGCGTACAATGCGCGAATGTGTGTGTGTGCCACGGAGAGAATTATAATTTCTTTCCATATAAATTTTTTCCAATTTTACCATATTTCTAATAGTCCAGGAATAGACTGTCAGTAAAGTTGATTCTAGGAACATCCTTTTTTTAATAAAAACGTAGCAAATTTTTCAATAGCACATTTTAGTTTCTAAAATACAAGTAGCGCGTATAAAATAGAAGGATAATTAATTACAGTAAAGTGTCGATCTATTCTTCAATTATAAAATTCTATAGTAATTTACTATAAAATTTTCTATACAATAGGCACACTGAAAGAAATGAATATTTGGTATTTATAACTACAATTACATAAAGAAATAATTATGATCAAAAAACCATTTTTCAGTGAATTTTACTGTTATTACTATAATACTATAATAATTTTAAATATATATTACTACTACTATTTTCGTGTTAGCACGACCAAAATATATGATTAGAGTCAAAAATAATTCTAATTTTAGTTGATATAATCATTTTTTTTCTCTCAGTGCAGAAACATTGTTTCTGCGTTTTACGGCATCCTTAATTTACAGGATACGCAGCAGCGTAGAAGATGTCTTCCGTATTTACAACACAATACGGAAACAATAACATGCTAACGACGCTAATAACATGTTACGTTTAAGATTTGCATAAAAATGCAAATGGCTAAATGTGTTAACATGTTTTTTCCGTTGAATTAATATTTATATAGAGCAATTATAATTTTTGTATATCATTCATATTATGAATGTGATTTATTCATCCAATTTATATTTTTACTGTTAATTACACGCCAAAACACCCGATACGGCTATTGTTACGCAAATATATCGCAAATGAAGATGTCCTTAAAATAGCTAAGCTGCTTTATTATCCTATCGATTCCCGGACACGCGCGTATTATGTAAACAATTAATGCGTGGATGCGAAGCCACAGTTGCGGTAATACGTGATAAATATCCGAATACTTTAAACTTCGGCGATGTCACGCAACGTTTATGTGTGAAACCTGGCTTCCAGGTATAAAATCATTCATGGATTTATTTTCAATGTTTCATGAATGTTTAATAAAATGACGACCTGAAATTAGGCTCGTTTTTTTATTGAAAAAATATTCTATAATGTTCACGTACACGTGTCGCGCGCACATGTAAAACGTCGAAAACAAATTTATGAAGGATATATAATATTCTTTTCATATTATATATTTATATATTCATGTCACAACACACACACATACACACACATTCTTACGCTGAAAATGTTTGTGGAACATTCTATTCCATACATACATATGTACATATGTATGTATAAATTCGAATCTAGATCTAGATTATTGTTATTTTAATATGATTCTTACAAGAGGAACAGAGCCCATGTGTCATTCTAATTGCGAAGCGTCGAATTCTATCAATTACATCCATCTGAACTTTAAAGAGAACCAACATAACAGCCATTATTTAATATTTCTTTTATTCGCTCACAATAAAATTTCCGTCCTTATGTTCTCTACATCTTTAGAGCTTTACCACTTAAAAGAAATCCTCAGCACGCTCACAGAGATCTGGCGCGTTCAATCGTTGAACGCGTTGTGTCTATTCGTGGCAGTGCCCACGCATTCTTGCTCGACTAGACTAGGAAACGTCGCGAGCCTGAGGAACGCACACAACGTACACAACTACAACGTGCACGTGCCATGCGCACACATGCATGGTCACGTGCGACCACAATGTTTCAACTCATCGACTGGTAGATTAGATAGGTGTTTTATCTCACAGCCTCCGAAGCGCGGATCGCAGATCGGACTATTAACCAGACTAAGAGAAGCGATCAGCGAGGAAGTCGGCTACTCGTGTTCAAGGTGTACATGCTGAGGAGTGGAAGCCGTGCGTGCGGAAATACTCGTGATCGCCATGAAACCTTGGACCAACAAATCTCTAGGATTAGGTGTCATTGGACTGTTACTAGTAGTCTGTGGCACATCTCTTTGCATTCTCTGGCCAACGGTCTTTCATCAGATTCTCCAAAAAGTGAGTGCAAACGTCGATCTGAAGTAGTTTATTTTTCCATGGCTCGGAAACTCGTTTAATAAAGTAATGAGCTATAACAAGCTATAATGAGTTACAGGTTACGAGCTCTCTTTCTGAAAATATTATATAAAGGAGTCATTACCTTAGGTTATCTTGAAATTATAAATACTTAGCAATGACCTCAACACCTCACAATTATGTCCCTGACAGGCGAGATCAAGTTTTTAGTGCTAAAGATACGATTATTTCGCGAGAAATATGTCATAAATATTTGTTTAGATAGACGATAATTAGATGAAATACCCATTTTTTAGCACTATTTTTAGCATTAAAAATACGATTGCTTCGCGACAAATATGTCTTATAAATGTTTATTCAGATAGTTAGATGACAATTCAGATAGGTTAGATGAAAACCTATCATTACGAATGTCTAGTGCAACCTAACAGACGCGTTACAAAATGCACTTTTACTTCGAGCAGGTTACGAGTTACTCATTATAAGACATATTTCTCGCGAAATAATCATATCTTTAGCACTAAAAACTTGATCTCGCCTGTCAGGAATATAATTGTGAGGTGTTGAGATCATTGCTAAGTATTTATAACTTCAAGATAACCTACGGTAATGACTCTTTTATATAGTATTTTCAGGAAGAGAGACACAAGCGATACAGATTAACACAGTGTTCGATACAAGTAGTATTTTACTGCAATGAAACAAATCAACATGACACAAATACACACGGCTGAAAAGCGAATCAGTATTTTGTGTCGAATTTATGTCTACTAATCATTTAGAAAGTATAAGAAATTCATGTATATGAGCTCCGTGTTTTGTTTGTTGTCAGCTCTTAGTAGTTATATGTTATTAAATTGATTAAATTATCATTAATAAAGCTGTTCTATTGCAAATATCGTTCGAGCGAAATTAGTTCGTCAGATAAAATTCCAAGACATATTTATTCTATTCAAAAAATAATATATTCTAATAAAACTGAAACTTTTATCTTTATGTCTGATGATGACAACGTGAATAGTTCTTATAATACTCAATATATATTTAATAATAAGAAATTATGAATTTTTCCAAAACATACACATTTATATTTTAGAACATAATATAATATGTTGGTGTTTACAATGTACAATGTACAATATAATTTTACAATGTACAATATAAATTTTACAATGTACAATATAAATTTTATACAATACACAACTCTCAATTTTTTTAAATAATTATTTTGAAAGAAAAATTTTGAGTAAAAGCTTCAATCTTGACACTGTATTTATTTGTCCTTCTTCCTGGAAAATAAAAAAAAATGTCCTTGCAGTAATCTTAGATAACTTATTAGAAATAAACAAAATACTCTATAAATGTCGTATGAAATAGTTCGATGATTAATGTTTTATGCAAATTACATCCAACAATAAAAATACGATCGATGTTGTCAATGTCGGTCGAAATCTTAACTTTAGTCTCTTCTGATTCTTTTCTGATTCTGAATATATCGAATAGATATGACGCTTTCCGAGAATATGGTACTCATTGTTCCTCATCGCGACGCATTAAATATCGGTTCATGTTATTAAACATAAACAACAAATCCCGAAACATGCAAAAAG
Organism: Odontomachus brunneus; assembly: GCF_010583005.1. Lineage (NCBI taxonomy): Eukaryota > Metazoa > Arthropoda > Insecta > Hymenoptera > Formicidae > Odontomachus > Odontomachus brunneus. The sequence goes on along the minus strand of NW_022639468.1, from coordinate 684,725 downwards.
AAAAAAGCTCGGTAGAAAAAAGTAATTATGATAAAGAAATTAAGTTAATTTGATAAATAATAAATCAAACATTGTTTTGATTTAAGAAAACAGAATTTCTTATTCTTATTCTCGTTCAGATTTAATTCTAAAACCCGGAAATTTTACTTCCTTCAAGCAGAAATTCATTTGACGTATTCATTATCAAGTTCAACGGTCAAACTTCTTTTCACGTATGGATGAGATACGCGACATGTCATCATTTATAAATCACATTTCGCTTAGTATTTTCGTCCGCGTTATGGATAGCCTCTCCTTCCTGGGTTATCGCCGCCTTTCCCCCGTAGCTGCGATTATATATTTAAGTTGGCGTTTTGTAGCAAAATGGCGGGCGTCAGTGACTCAGCAAACGGTGACTTATCATCGCTTATCGAATTTTCACAGAGGGAAACGCACGACGGAGCCGCGACTTGTGCTCCTCATCCGCGGAAAATGAATTACCGTGTCGCGTTGGCGCGTGAAAACGGCACCGTGCGTTGCGCCGCATGCTAAGGTCGTTTACGACAAGTAAGATCGCTCGTTGGACTGCTCCACATACTATGCATTTGCAGACTGAACACTTGTCTCGGCGCTAGTCCCGGCCCGATTGGAAAAGTGGTCGATTGTCCCATTAATTGGCGTTCCTATGTATCGTGCGGCCTGTCACGAACGGCTTCACGCCACTGACAACATATAGCAGCGCGTGAATAATCTCGCTGCTGCTGATGAAAGAGTAAACGTAGGAGCACACCGTCTTGCTTCCTTGAACACCGTTTGTTTTCCTTTCGCCGTCTTATGTCACGAGTAATTGCGAGAAATGCGAAGTTTATCAAGCATTATTAAGCAGGTTCTTATCAGAGATTATTGCTGCCAGGTGCAAGCCGATCGTGTTTATTAACTGTAGTGCGATCGATTACTATATCGCCTAGTATTCTAATATCGTGATTCTAATCTCGACCGTCACGGGGATCGAGTGTCATATCTCGTTTATTTAAAATGCGTCGAGTACATGTAGCTTTATTTTTAACACCTAGTATCACGAAAGACAGTCATTATCGCGAAAGACAATTGCTAACACAGAACTAATGTATGATAAGTAACACATATTTGCAAAACATTCTCGTATAATTCCACTTAATACTACAATTCTAGACAAAATCGTAAAACTTGTAACTTGTTCTCGTAAGAACTTATAAGTAGATCTGCAATTCTATGCGGACCGTATGTCATACTATAACTCGTAAATGTCTTCGTAAATCTTACGATTAACAAAAAATTGTAAATAAAGTTACGGTTTGTGAATTTTACGATTAACGTCGCCAACATTACAATTAATTCATAAGCTTCGACTTTACGATTTTCTCGTACGATTTACTCGTACACATAATATATACATTAGCAAATCTTTTAGCTATCAAAACTAAATAACTTCTGCTATGAAAGCAAGAAAATTTGCTCCTGCAGTTAATATTTTTAGTTGTCCATATATTAGCAAATCTTTTTCCGTGTTTATTTGCTCAGAATTGCAACATAAATAATTCAAAAAAACTACATGCGCGTTTCATAAATGTCTCCTTACGTTATTACGTTAATATAAATTATTAGAGACGCACGACTTCTCGTTGATTACACATACAAAATTGTTTTACATCGGGAAGTCATCTAAGTAATACATTTTAGCTAAATATAGTAATGTTGCTCTGCAAGAAAATTAATAGCATATATTCTAAGCATAAATTAAAATTATGTGTTGATTGACTATACGCGACTATTTGCCGTCATCGGTGAACGTTCAGTCGCTTTTCATTTCCGCCGTACGATACATTCCACCGTTAAATTACCTTGCATTTCCAGGGGTTGGCCCTCACGCCGACTTCAAAGAGTTTCGACATATGGAAGGACACCAGTAACATCCCGCCGATGTACTTGGATATATATTTCTTTAACTGGACCAACCCGCAGGAATTTGAAGTATCTGGAAAGAAGCCGCATCTCGTTCAAGTTGGCCCTTACAGTTTCAGGTAGAAGACCTTCATCCAAATATTCGCTTTCGAGCATTCCATTTAATTAACAAGGTCGCATCGATCAAAATAAGAACAAAATATAAAGGCATGTGTTCTTGCGTGTACATTGGCAAGGCCGATTACCCGATTCCCTTGCGCATTTATAAGAGTCGCATATAAAACAAACTCGAGTAACACTTTCACTTACACAACAATTAATACGTTCAAATAACTCCTACGTCGTGACATCGCACGTTTTGTTCTAGTCGATTCTATAAAATGACTTTTTTAATAATTCACTGATATTATACATTCGATATAAATATATTACTGTAAAATATATTGTTGCATCACAGTTAAATACTGAAATATGAAAATAAAAAACTTGCAAATTGCAAGTTATTTTGTTGCAAAATATACGAACTTTGACAGATCAGTTGAGAGGAAAAGTCAAAGACAATATTCGGACTATAAAGAGCTAAAGACAACATTTAAACTCAGTATTATTTCTGATTACTATCAGTTCAATGACAAACTTCGACGCAAACAACAGACATGTCGGTAGCTGGATGAAATTACTATCGTTGATCAATACGGCCATGAAAACACATAAAAAGAAACACCTTTTTTATATTAATCTTTCATGTAAATACACGCAACATGATTATAACAAATAGTGTCACGATTTTTATGCTAACTATATTCTAAACGACTGTGACGACTTTATTTTATGGTAATTTTATGGATGAAAAAATCATGTTTCTTATAGCATTATAATCGGTTTTTTATAACCAAACAATCCTCTTATTCATTGAACAATACGCGACGAATATATAACCATAATTACATATTATTCAATGAATAAGAGGACTGTTCGGTTAAAATGTTATAAGAAACATGATTTTTTCACCCATAAAATTACCATAAAATAAAATACACAGTCATCTAGAATACAGTTGTTAGCATAAAAATCGTGACACTATTCGTTAATAAGTTTATAAACACGCGAATTTAACGACACTGCGAATCTCTATGCACGAACTTGAGCATTGGAAAGTTTAAGAGCTGCCACATTTCTAAATACTCGATGTAAAAAAGTAATTCATAAGCAGAAGCATAAAAATATATTACTGTATTATATAAGCTTGTCCAAAGAAAGTGTCGCAATCTTTATACAAACGACTGCACATTAGACATCTCGAGTGGACATCTTAATGAACAATATCATGCTCGATTGCAGACCTTGGCAATGAAAGCGATCTTCGTTATGCGCGGAAACCGCAGAGAGCAAAAAATTAATGCGTCAATAAAAAGTATCGTTATTGCTATTGTCGACATGTCGTCATTAGTTAAGCGGAAGGAAAATATTCATAGTCTAACGATAACCCGACCGCCTACCCGAATCGAAACTTTGACGTTCTTAAGGATAGTTTGCGCTTACTTTAGAAGGTTTATAGCCTAGATAAAATCTATTTTGACGATACTGATAATCATTAACTTCTCTTTTGAATCTTTAACTTTACCTTGTCACTTTTGACGCTACTTTGACGCTCTTAAAAATAGTTTGAGCTTACATAGATAATCTACATAGATAACCTAGGTGAAACCTAATTTGACAATATTGACACTCATTTCTAAGTCAAAATTTGGACTCTATGTTGAACCTTGAATTCTACACCGCAGTAGGAACTAAGATAGCAAAGTAGGTTTAATTTTAATGTTATAATTTATTCCTACTTTGACCCTAATGATTGAAATATATGCAATAAATAAAATGTATATTTTGTATACTATTTGACATTTCTGTTTCGTTATTTATTAAAATTTTTAAATATTTCTATAAAATATTTACATATATTCTATGTAGGAGCTAAAGTTTCAAGAGGTTTGCAACTAAACCTACTTTGCTTCCTAAGATCCTATTTTATACAATCTACTTTGAGGCTAAAGAAAACGAAAGCGGAAATTTCAGACATTATCAGAGTCAAAGTAGAGGTAAATTATATCATTAGAATTAAACCTACTTTGCTATCTTAAGTCCTGCGGTGTAGAATATTCAACATAGGGTCAAAATTTCAAGTACCTTATTAAATGAAGCGCAATGAAAATTAAATTATTCTAATCGGACTAACCACAAAGTTAGAACGTGGTAACAGACCTAATGTGGCAATATGAAGAAGAAATAGTTAACCCCGCTATATTGACATCTTAACGAACAATAAAACGTTCCGGTTCAGTCGTGCGGGACGCGTAGGCGATGCCGCATTCAGTAATTGACTAATTAATTACTTTCTCCTTGGTCGTGGACCATAACTACCAAGTATCGTGACTTCGAGCAGAGGCATACTTTTAGTAGCTCGTGTCCTTCGTCGCGCGACTGGTTTACGTCGATTGTGATTTCGCGAATTCCGCCGAATGCCGATAAAAAGACATGAGTAAAACATTGACCTAGAGAGATGATTGCATACGTATCTGTTTTTTCATTCCGCTGCATTTATGACTAAGTCACAAATCAAATGATTGGTCCGTAATGACAGGTATAATATCGTTCCTTGAAAAGTAAATGGAGCATAATGATATCGACAAACCACTTACTTGATAATGGCATTTACTCGGAAGAGCGAAATTAAGAAAATCGTCGTGATCGCGAGATTAAAAAATTTACTATTGCGAGCGAAATAAAATTCGATTTGTGTATTGTAATCTCACCTCCATTTTTCCATTTTACGTATCTCTACGTTGATTGTTAAACTAAATTGTGATAACTGCACGAAAAAAGAGTTTCGTATGATTGATTTTCTGTTACCTGGAGACTAGACGAAAACTCGATTGTAAGAGCATAAAGATTCCTTGGGAGAATTGTATTCGATCATATGTTGCCAAATATCTCAATCTAGTCTGACACAGTCGAATGTTTAAACAAATATACTCGGTCGCGATAACAGAGATAATAGAGATAATAGATATATTTTATTTCTCGTCAACGAGTTTTCATCTGACTCTGTTCTGTTTTACAAATTGAGATCCTTTTTAGGAATCAAAATATAAGATATATCTACGTCCAATCACTCTCTCATACGCCTCTGGCTCTCCTCCTCAACAATATATTACCGCTTAAAATAGTACTCTCCCCTTGAAATTTTGCTTCTACTATCGCGCTTCCGTCCTTAATCTTGTGCCGCTTACAAAACAAAGATTGTCTTTGATAACAAGAGAACATTGAGGCATGGCCATCATCATTACATACGTACGTCCCTTACAGCAATTGTCCCGCTCGTACTAATAAGCAAAAGATCTAGGTCAGATGTCTAAATCACGTTCGAATAATTGACTTCAAGATTATTGAACCAAATTTAAGACCAATGATAAATTGTGCCAAAGGCGCATACATAATTAGCAAACATTAGACAATGAGTGATTTGCCGATTAAAATAACTGAGGAAGAATGCCATGTTATTAAATCAATGTCAAGTTATATAGTTATAATCTTCTCTACACAAACTACATTATAACTCAGTATTTACACAATTTACGTTAAAATTATATTTACCTAATAGATGAATTGATAAATTCATCTGTTAAACTGATAAACGTGTTCGAAGGAAATTCTTACTGCGTAAGACTGTGAAGAGGAAGGAAAAGAGAGAGAGAGAGAGAAAGAGGGGGAGTCGTAATTATTATGACTAAACATTTCAGAGAGATAAGACAAAAGGCTAATATCGTGTTTCATCCTGAGAACAAAACCGTCAGTTACTTTCAACGACGATCATGGTACTTCGATGCGGAGCGCAGCAACGGAAGCCTCGACGACATCATCAACCATGTGAACGTCGTCGCTGTGGTGAGCTGCCTCATTGTATCTTTTGTCGCATACTCAGTACGGTAAATTGGATTCTTAATCGCCGATTGCGAGAGTGAAAGAAAACGATTGCGTGCATAATCTCAGGACATATTGGCACGCAACTGCGAAGACACTCTCGCGCTCTATCTCAGTTCTACCCCGACGTGAAATAAAAAAAAAAGAAAAATATGGAAACATTATCAATCTGTACTAGGGATCGTCACTATAAAAACCGATTTTTGTATCGTTTTTGTATCGAACTAAGATCGATTCATTAAAAATATCGGACTGATCGATTCTGTGAAAATCGATATAGAAAAATCATTAGAAGTCTCACCAAATCCATAGACATCTATCATTTAACCATATTTTTACATGGTAACGTATAAATTTTTCTTCCAGATTAGTTATATATGAAGTGTTTTTTAAGCTTAGTAATCTTAATGTGTTTTTAAAAATTATAATAACTATAATATAATATACTAGACCGTTAATGTTAACTTCTTAGATTCCTCCGAATATACAACTCATAAGCCAATATTCATAGTCGAATCTTAAATTTAAGACTGTCTTAAGTTCATCTTAGTTAAGATACTTCGTAGCCAATGAAATAAGCCATACAGCATCTGAAGATGAATTTAAAATGGTCTTCAATATAAGATTCGACTATGAATACCAGATCTTTTATATATGACGAATAAAAAATCGATTTCCTATTAAAAGAATCGAGATTTACGTAAAAATCAAATTGATAATAATCTATTTTTGTGTTAAGAAAAAATCGATTTTCTGAAAAATCGGTTCGGAATCGAACGTTCCTAGTCTGTACAGGAATAAAAACGCGGAACTCTCTCAGGCTGCATCTAATATCTACGTCTACGTCTTGTTTGAAGTCGGCAGCGCACGCAACCCGCTACTGGGACTACAGTTTGCAGAAATCGTTATCCATACTCCTGAGCACCACGAAATTGTACGTCACGAAAACGGTGAACCAGTTGCTGTTCGTAGGCTATCCCGACAACCTCCTCTCCATGGGCAAGATGATGGTCTCCGATATTGACATGCCGCCTTACGACCGTTTCGCCTGGTTTTATATGGTAACGACCGTCAACAAGGCTGGTGACTTTTTTTTCTTTACGACGAGTTCTATCCGCGTACGACAAAGAACTACCTTCATCCTCGCGCGTTGTGTCAAATGCGTGCACATCATCCTCGAGGACACCGATTTTACGATCGGTCGTTTGCACGCTTATGATTTCATTTTTTATGCAAATTTGTTATTCACCTTGAATGCCCGGTTCGCAATATCTTCGAGCAATATCGAGAAACCAGTCGAAATTTCCCGTTTTGGTATTGCTCTTTCATAAATCATATTTATCCCTTCCTTCTTTCCTCTCTCTCTATCTCTTTCTCTCTATTTCGTATACGAATTAAAATTCAATTTGAAATGCTAACGTCGAAGGCAAACATTATAATGATGTCGAGGATCAGTATGAGCACAACTAGCAAACTCTTATCGAGATTAGTTTATCTGTTAACATCGAGTGCGAATAACGTGCAGAAGCTCTAGGTGGCACGGTAACTAGCAATGACGTTACAGTCAATGGTGAAGTATTCGCGACCGGGCTTAAATTAGTAATGAATGGGAGAGGTTCTATATAGGTCGTCACGTAGTGAATGAAACGCGATGAAGATATATTATGCATTATATCGATGCATGCGTTCTATACAAAACAACTTATAGCTGATATGGAAGCGTACTCCAAATAAATTTCGGCACGATAAGTAGTCACGATCATTGAAACGTCTAGCTCTCGTAGAGATCGTTGAACTCGAAAGAAACAATAAATCAATGACCGTTGTGTCATCACTCGTAAAAGAACGACTAGAGATCGAAAAAATATATAACACTTTTGTAAACGACGATATTGACGACAAGAAGCCGCGAGTGATTTTAGGCGCATCTAGATAAAAAATTGTGTATGAAAAAATTATTAAGATTATCGAACTCTAAGTCGTGTAATGATCGGTCACTGCTTTAACCTCTCAATTGTGCGTAGAGAAATAATTCCGCCGAGATGGATGGATTATTTAATATGGCAACTGGCGAGGACGACATCAAACATTTGGGGATCTTAAGAAAATGGAATTATAAGGACACAGTAAAATATCGTAAGAGTCCGTGCAACATCATCGAGGGTAGCGCGGGTGAATTTTGGCCGCCTAACAGAATGAAGGACGACATCACTTTATTCAGCGCAGACTTATGCCGGTTGGTGACAAATTTCATCAAACTTACGGAGATAATATAAAACACGGTGCTTCCTTTGATATGCTATTAATCGATAACGAGTCGAGTGATACTTAATGAAAAATTAAGTTCTTGCTTGGGGGAGCTTGCACACGCACGCTTTGAAGCGATTTAATCATCATTGTTTTTATGCTGTTTGTATGCTACATGGATAACAGCTATGATTGGATTATATTTTATCCTATTTACACGCAGTACAATATAGCATACTAACAAGCGTTGTTTAATTGTCTGCGGATCGCCTCATTAAACAGACTTAATAACGCCAATTTGCATTTAATCGATATCATTAAAATTATTATTCATTATAAGTTGCAAAATGGACGCGCGATATAATTACAGAGAAAAAAACTCGACTCGTATAATTGATTTTCTGTTGCCTGAGTCCAAACAAAGATTCTATTGCAGGAACATTTTCTAAAAATTTTTTTAGAAAATTTCTATTCGGATACACACACACACGCATATATATATATATATGTTCTCCATTGTCTCAGCTTAACTTTAATGTAGAAATGTTTTTAATCGCGATAATAGAGATATCGTTTCTCTAGTCTAGTCCTTAGTCGGTTACACGAAGATTTTTCTCCATATATGATTTGCTATTTTATATATCTATATTATTAAACTCAGTTATATTAAACTCTATTGTGACTATTAGACGTTATAACAGAAATATCGTTCCTCGTTATCAAACAATTTTTATCTGATAAAATTCCAAAAAGCTCAAACCTCCGATTAGGCTGAATTTTTCAGAAAAGTTTCTCTTTAGCTCTAAAATAAAAATTCTTAAAGGATTTTTACGATAAAACCCCATTCGCCTTCTACTCTCGCTCAAAGTTTAAAATGTTTTTTCACTGTATCTTCGAAAATATTGATTTTGGAGAAAAATGTCTTACACACAGATGAAAAATGAAGCTTGTAAAACATTCTACAAGAAAAATTATATACATTATTAACATAAGTGCAATATTTTTGCCGTTATGTTGAAAAATAGATATTTAATACATCAATGAAAAGGTTGCTCTCAAGCTTTCCTGAAAAATACAGCCGAATTAAAAGTTTGGGCTTTTCAAAATTGCACTCTTTTTGTCTATTGCTCATTCTGTTACACTAGATACAATTTTTTTTTCCGTACGCACATTGGCGCAACGCGCCCATTAAACACGTGACCCCTGAACAGTCACTCCTATCTATTATCTCTACAGGCCGCTAGTTTATGAATACGAGCGGACAGTGTCACACTTGGGCATCGAAGGTTACCGATACATAATCGACAAGAAAACCCTCGGGAACGCAACGCGACGACGTTACCCGCACGAGCAAGCCAAATTCTTCGAGCCGACCACGACGACCGAGGACTTTTTCGCGGCTGAGCACTCGAGCGAATTCACGGGAATCCCTACGACTACTGAGAGTTCAAGTTCCAGCTCCAGTGAGGAGTACTCGTCCGCGGACGACCTATCCGACAACGACCCGGATGTCATCAATATGGGTCATTGCTACTGCAACGGCGACTGCACGCCGTCGGGACTGATAAATATAAGCGCGTGCCGTTTCGGCGCACCGGTCTTTGTCAGTTTACCTCACTTTTACAAGACTGATCTCAGCCTACTCGAGCAAGTCGAAGGGCTGAACCCCAACGATGAGGACCACAGCTTCTCCATTACTTTAGAGCCCGTAAGTGACGACTGTCTGGTGGAAAGCGTCAGTGAGTACGGACGCGTACTCGCGAGCGCGATAGATCCGTCGCGATCAAAATAACAACGGCCAATCACCTCGCTACTATTGCCAAGATACTAATTTTACTATTGCTTTTTATTCGGGCTATCGAGCACAGAGGATGTGGTTGCTGCGATAATACATACGCGCCGTTGGAAACGTACGAACAGCGCGTGTTGCGCTCACGCGATTTTGCATTTTTTATTCATTTATTGCGCGTGCGCGCATGAGATTAACACGTTTCCTTCTGTAAATATGAGTATTGATCTACCGTCTGTCGTCGTGTACTTGTAAATTGTTCAAACTGAACAAAAAAGTCGTCTACCATTTTGCATATATAAATGTTTTGTTATTAATTAAGGCTCCTGGCCCCTCGCATTGTCTATCTCTTTTTAATGACATCAGAAGGAAGAAAATGAATGCTAAAAATTTTTGCAAAATACGTTAAAATAAAAATATAGATCCATAAAGTAACACTTGCAATCGATTAAACAAATTTGTAAGATATTTAAGTGCACTCCCCTTTTGTTTTAACAATCAATAATTTGTCGTAAATTAACGTGACATACAATTCATCTTTTTAATCTATTTCTTCGCCTATTTCTATTTAGATTAATTTACAATAAATTATTGATTGTTAGAGCAAAAGGGGAATGCACGAAATATTTTACAAATTTGTTTAATCAATTGCAAATATTACTTTATGGGTATATATTTTTATTTTAACGTATTTTGCAAGGATTTTTAGCATGCATTTTCTCGTTTCTGACGTTATTAAAAAGAGATAGACAATGTGAGAGGTAAGAAGCGTTTAAGAAAATTAGTGCATGATTATGTATAATAATATACATAACCATTTGCATTACATTTGCATTACATTTGTATTACATGTAATCATTTGCAAAATAGCAGAGAACTTTTTCATCAGAGACGTCGTCATCACGACTTTATCGTAACTTTATTATCGTGACGTATTTTGTTTATCGTATCGTGCGTGATCATTCGTTAATATTTCCATATATCTCCATATTTAATATTTCCATATTTCCATCTTCCATATGAAAACATGCTTGATGTTTCAGATCACGGGAATTCCCTTGGAAGTGATAGCCAGATTACAAATTAATGTACTCATACAACCATCAGACACTGTGTCGTAAGTATGTTTCGAGCAATATGAAGATGCGACCCTCGCTACAACGTCGAATTAGGGTGAAAATGTACAGGATGTCTGATGCGATTTGCATGTCCTCTCGTGTAAAGGTAGAGCTCGCCGAATTGAACAAAAATGTCCCCCACAATTTTGCGAACAAATATGTGAATTTTTAAGATATTAATTACAAAAAAGTGGCAACTAAATACACATGGTGAGATGGACTCTTTAGACTCGTCCAAAATGGAATTTTCATCCAAGATATCTGATCAATTGACAATCTTTTGGTAACGACGAGTGGTGCGTAATGCTGGACAATGGAGACGTACATTACAATCCATCATTACGCACTACTTGTCGTTACTAAGAAATTGTCAATTGATTTAGACATCTTAGATGAAACTCCATCTTGGAATCAGTAGTCGTGTCTGTGTTTGTATATGACGTCAAACTGAACAAACAAGTTGTTTCGAGATCTTATTTATCATCTTGCAAGTAGTCTTTTTTTTATATATTAAAGATGAATAATACATGATTATATACGATAATGCACAATCATTTGAAAAATAGCAGAGAACTCTTCGATCAGAAACGTTGTCATTATAACTTATCCACCGATGATTATACGTTATTTACACATTCATCAAACTTTTTAATAACTGAAAAACCTGTACGTGATTGTTAGCAAAATAATAGAAGAACGTTGCGTTCAGTCTAATGAGCTTCACTGGTGTATCCACGGTAGAATAACATATCGTCAGATACTCTATATACTTGAATATTGCTAGAGAGAAAAATGTAGAAAAAAATAGAAGTAAAATGTTAATAATATGTTTATTGCCATCACGGCCATTATATATGACCGTTAGTCATTCAGAAACCAATGCAACACCGGTGTTGCATTGATTGAAACAATAAATGGAAATCACTATGGCAACCAACGTGTTAATTCCATGAACAATCAATTGTGACGTTTGAAGGAATTGAGAAAAAAATTATCGTGTCTGTTTAGGCTGTTCAAACACGTGCCCAAAATCTACATGCCGATCTTTTGGTTCAACTTAAAAGTAGAAGTCAACAAGGAGATGGCGTTTGATTTAAAGCAATTGCTAGCGCTTCCGACCGTGATGCTGTGTACCGGCATGATTGTGGCAATAGTTGGATTATGTTTGATTGGCACCGTAGCGCTCTTGTATCTTGTCAAGAAGCAACGTATACCTCCAGTGGTAAGTAAATTCATTCTTTCAATTTCTCTGTTTCCTACGTTATCCAGATGAGGACTTCGAGATTAAGGCGTACGACATGCATTTTTAGGAGATTTCGATGGAGAAGACGGTTGACGAGTCACTCGAGAAGAAATCGGAAACAGTGTACACGGACAAGATAGCCGCCAACGAGGACGCCAATGTCAGGAGCGATCGCCGTTTGTACGCGAAGCTCTATTGAGTATTTTCTCGGGAAACCTCGTTTACGAGACTACGTAGGGGACAAGAATGTGTAATTGTGCGACAACTTTGAAACGTGGGGCTTCAAAGATATGTCTTGAATAGATTTTCATGTGTCTTAGTTCGATTGCAGCGATCGTGTGGTTGACTGTCTCGAGATATAAATCTCAGCTTGATACAGCCAGCATCGTGCATGCCATACCATTTTCTACATCGAGAATTATACACGATTTCCAACCTAATCTGTGCACATATGCACGCATATAAGTCGAAACTATTATATAAGAACTATTATATAAGAACATTACGACTCTATTGCTTTAACTAGGTCTTTTTTTACGTATAATTGTATAACTTCTCGATCTATGAAATAGTGCGGCAAACATAACACTGGTATAAATAATACATATATGGTATAGAAAGAGCAAAAAACATTTGTGATGAAATTTGAATATTAAAACGTTGTAATGGATAACGTAATTTAAAACGATCCGGTACGTATGCGCATATCAATTCGTGATCTATATTAATAAGAATACAAGCGTAGTTAGGTTATTAAAAGTTATTAAAGAGTTGTTGAAAGTTACTGTGTAAGAGAGTAATTATGAAAAAAACATGAAATTTATAAGCATGATTATGCAGGCGTATACTGGTCGGAACAATAATGTATGCATTGGTTTCTGCGCATGATAATGATTTTCAATTGCATAGAAAACAAAAAATTACGTCTTGAATCAATATACATCACTGACGAGAGAACCGTTTTCTCACAATTTATCTCGAGATTTTACTCACTTTGCAGACGACGATTGTGATTGCTACATTCCTACATGACGTACGATAAAGAATGATATCGTCATAATAATATTCGGGTCGAATAATATTCAAGTATTGATTGAATGGTGCTCTAAGACTGACGAAATTGAAATAGTCGTGGCGAAACTCTAACTATTCTCACTTGTCTGCTAGTAACTGTCACGCATGTGCTTACAATTAGAATACAATGGACTAATCACAAAGGCAAATCAAACTGCAGATTTCATGTCGATTCGGTCGTTCTGTTGACTCATCGTGACACCAATGTTAGAGCTTTAACATATTAATAGGTCGATCAAGCGGCTTTCATTGTATTTGTATAGGCGAGCAGATATCCACACTACTGACACAGCTACCGATACCAAACCAACGAACAGACGCCATAAAAAACGCAGTTGAATGAAAGGAAAAGTACAAAAAACTTTATGCGATAATACACTGTGCGAAAACGAATATATCTTCCTACTCAAATTTATAATCGCAAAGTAAACGAGATGTGATATTATTTACAGAGTTTAGATAGATGTGATTGCCGAAAGATGCGAGAGATCGTACACAACGAAATCCATCGATATTTAAATGTATAGATATACGCGAGAAATACGCTGTTTTCGTGTGAAAGAATATCTGTGGCGTGCCTTGGTATTGTAATTAAGTGTTATCGTGTGGATTCGGTGTTGTGTTCGATATAAGCGTTGTTGCGCACCGTAAGAATGATGTTGCAGTTTCTTGCTTTCTTTTCTTTTTTCACAGAGTGCGTTTGTGCGATCGATGTGAAATTAATATGCGCGCCTCGTGAAATTAGGGAGAAACGTCGAGCAAAGAAAAAATTCCCGAACACATACCTAATCCTGGACATCTTTATAATTTTGATCTTTAAATACGAATATTTGAACTTTCACGATATAGAATATGTGTATGTATATTTTAAAGTTACATAAGTATATATAGTTAAAATTTAAATATTCGCATTTAGAAACCAAAATTAGAGATAAAAATTACCAGGCTTAAATATGTATCTGAGCATTGATATTTTTATATTTTTTAAGTCCGTATTAATAGTTGTTACTATTTGAAAATTATCTAGAAAAAATAGAATATTTAGCTTTGAATACAGAATTAGAAATGAGAGCTTTTCGCTTACTTCGCGTGCAGATCACAGATATAAGTGTCGCATACATATCATAATTCAAGTGGAAACTTGGATCTAACTCTGAACAAAATTCTCTCTGAGTATCTCACTGAACGAGAAGTTTCAGGTGATAAGTGATACGGGTCTTAGCGATTCCTTTCTCATCGATGTGTTACCGTGCGTCGAATGTCGCGAATTAGAAGTTCACTATGCCAATATTTTCGTTACAGCATCATTACGGGATAAGTCGTATGGCAGAATTTGTGATACTGAGAGTTACTTTATTTCTATTTGTACAAAAGCAGCCATCTACGAGTGCCAATGACATTTAGGCTAAGCGTTAATACTACGATGTATCCGACCGATGGGGATATCGCGGCATTTCATATGTTACCGATCCGAAGCATGACCTCGCAAGCAGTGCAATCGCGATATGTAAGAGTGTATTGTATGCTTTAATGTCTAAATATAATCAGGTATGTTGCATGCAGTACGGGCATGGTTCACCGGACAAAATCGTACGATATTGTATTTGTATTTTAATAAAGGGTCCATTTTTACAACACCATATCGTCTCATTTATCTCACGTATACAACAAAGCGCGTAAAGCAGCAATTTTGACGTTAAACTCCATAAAGACCCGAATTTACTTAAAGCTTAATTTTATCTTGTATTCACCTCGTTTATAGCGCTCGTCGCCTTCGAACGAGCAGCGGCGACGCTGATCCCTCGACTGCTTTATCGTTCACTGGTAACCAAAAGCTTACGTTCTCGTTCTTATCGAGCACTATCGTTCACCGTTCACGCGAATTACTACATTACCAGTGGTAATAAAAACATATTGCCTTTATTGATAAGATTTCCGATCATTTCTGACTGCAAAAAGACCACAAGAATTTGCCGTTAATGCCAAATTCTCGTGATCCTTGAGTAATATATGAGTATACAGATACGTCCTTACTTCAAAAATGCCAAAATTTGCAAAATTTATCTCCAATACCGACGCATTCATAAGGATGAGTTTGCACGTCATTCCTTCGTAAGCACATCACCAAAGTCTTCGCAACAGTAGCTCGCACAGTGCCAACTGAGCTGATGGTTCTGCCGTATCGCACACAAGTAAGAACACATTAATTGTTATCGCGTAGATTACAGTGCGTAAATATACACGAGAAGGTTGAAAGTATCGTAAAGACAGATCGAGATTGTAAACTAAAATGCCAAGTCAACATAGACACATAGAGCGCATTGTGCTGCCCTGCTTTATCGATTATTGTGAGCCTCGTGACTGCAAATATGCTGTTTGTCTCGTAAGGTCAGATCTAAAGAGAAGCTACTGCAAAATTCATTTTCATGCGCGATCACATCGGAGCAAGCTCGTTCGAGAATCTGTCGCGAGCTACCGTGCTAGCGACTCGAGAGACGATTATTGCCGTTAACTATTATTAGCAACATAACCTCCAACTCTGCTCGTCACGTTCAAGCGCAATCTTGTAATACCGCGCCGCTTACAAACAATATTCAAAGCGCTTCACAAGCGATAAAAGAATTCAAGGCCGGGAACCCCCACAACACGCCTCCGTATATATCCCCATAAGAAGTATCGTCGAGCTTACTTGATATTCCATCCTGACAAGACCTTATAACTTTTTTATACATCGCTATATAACCATCTTTATCGCCGCGCCGTAACTCGAGGAATGCGCCAATCAAAGGGAGAATAGCTGTTAGAGGCACAAACATTTTCCGTAATTCGCGTTAAACGCGAGTGCAAATACACCAAAGTGTCACGCTATCAATCGTTCAGGATTATCATCCACGAGAACGTGTATTATCGCGCGCATTTATGACAATGACGTAGTTCTCGTCGCGACAATATTTATGCCAGTATATGCATCATGAGCGCTGCTCCCCGCGTCTTGAGAAAAACACTCGTAATAAGGGATATTGGTGTGACAGCGCCTTCCATCGATATTCAATTTCCGATGCGCGGCAAAAATGCGCACACGTGCATGAGACAAAACGCAGTGGCGGAGAGCCGGCGACAGGTTGCAATACACGCACCAAGTGCAAAAGTTGCGCGTGCACCGATATTCTTGCCTATTCCTCGTTTTTTCTCGCGATTAATTTAAGCTGCTTAACGCGCGAGTGCCGCGCGCATAAACTCAGTCGAACTGAAATCACGTATTTAAAGCGGCGCATTCGCAACTGTTGACTTTGAATGTTGAATACGCAAACAACCGCTAAACAAACACGCCGGCCACGGTCGGGAGTTACAACGGCGAGACGCGCGCGTCCGCTCATTCGCTCGCGAAATGGAGGAATTTTAAGAGACGAGCAAAATTGAACACTTATAATATCCCGCAATGCGGCCAGTATCAATGACGAGTGATAAAAGCGCGAGCGAGAATTTCTACCGAGATGTTTTGCACGTCTCTAATGGCGGACTCATTAATGGTGTTTAACGACTCGGTCGAGTCTGATAACGTGAGAAAAATAACTGCTACACCTCCTCCTCCGTGGGGTTAAAAGATTATCTAACGACACTACACCATTGTTTGCATTATCAAAGCTGCGATAACGTATCACTCAAACAATCGTTAAAGACGTGCAGTTACGTTAACGTTCAACAATTGATGGTAAATCGTTTTAAGGGAATATTAAATTCCCTTAAATTCTGGATGAGGATATCCAAAAATGTTGACAACGTAAAGACAATCGTCAAAACGTCATGATAAGCACTAACACAATCACTCTGTTCTTTTCTATTCTATTTTTCTATTTTCTATAGTTCTGTTCTATTTTTTGCACATATAAATCTTATAGAAATGTGTGCTGCGCTTTTTGTTTCATCATATTTAGCGGGAAACATAATCACGCATATGTAGAAATCTTTCTGCAAACGTTTCGGTCATTTCTGAGTATCTCTCCAAATTCCGTTGTAAAGATACAGCAATGTTCTTTAGAATTTTCCTGTGCGGAGCAAACACATTCACTATGTCAGGCTGCAGAAACTTTTATATTCGGTAGCCAAACAATACAATCTTATATTTAGCGAAAATCCTCTGATATGTGCCTCAAGACGATTCTCCTAAAAAGGCAAATATTCTAACCACGATATTCTTAAAGTTGAGAAAATTTCGTCTTTCATCTGCAGTACAAACTTTATTCTTAATAGAAATCTCTGCTATAGTAAAAAGACATTCCGCTTCAATTAAATATATTCCTCTTGAGAGATCCAAAAGGAAAAAAGTTAAAATAATATCTATTAATCCAATTAATAGATCGCTTTGTTAAAAGAGGAATAAATAAATACTTTTTCGGCAAGAATTTTCATTTAGAATATGGGAAAATATCATCTCGCAACTAGAGTTCTTTTTTTTGCTTGTTGGGATATTTCTCTTTTGGTTTTAGAAGAATCCTCTTGAGGTCATATATGAGAAGATTTTCGCTAAAAATAAGATTATACTTTTTGCGTGGACAAATATTTATGCTAACTGGCAGCTCAAGATGTCAGTGTTAAAATTTTATGTAATTCTTATCACATACTGAGCAATACTCCAAGTTATTTTTGCATATATTTTCATTTTGTAAAAACATTTGTGATTCTGTGAAGATGACATTAAAGATGACATTAAAGATGACAAACTTTGTAGAAAAAATCAATATTTTGCCGCTGAAGTTTTCAAACATAACATTTCCTTAATTGCCAAACAATCCTTATTCACGTGAAAGTTCGCACGAAAGCAAAGATGCTTGCTTTGGAGACGAAGAAAAAAGCTAATAGGAGCCGATGCAAGATGTAAACTGTACGAAACTCACTCAATCTACAAATAATATAAAAAATGCGGTATCAAACAGACTGCTCTAAAAACCACCCAAACATTTCAATCGTGCCTCCAAGCCTCCCCAAATGCTTGCTTTTCTTCCGTGCTTATCCACCGCTTGATTCTTACGTCAATAATTTCTTCTATCACTTCTATCGGCCGCTGTGAAGGTCTACAAAGTAAATCGCACATGAACGTAGCGCAGGGAATTCGACCGAATGCGCGGCTTTCCTGAATTCAGTTTCGCTCTTTGCTTTTCCGCTCCGGCGAGTGAAATCTGCGGCGGTATTAGCATACGGACGAAAATTGGAACGTCTAATTGTCATGTCTGCCTGTCGCGCTATCCGAACACGGAACGCTTTTTAAAGCGGATATACTCAAGCTAGCGAGTGTCCCTGGAGGAGTGAACTATATTGGTTCTTTCGGACCAACGAAGAATAGCGTTCGCCGTTGTCTCGCGGAAACTCCCATTTCTCCGCTGCAATTTTTCTCGTCGCGGTGTCATTCTTGCCGACGAGACGGCCGAGACAATTCGTAAAATTTGAGGAATGCATCAACAAAATTGCGAGATCCTTTTGGAGAACAAAAATCGAGGATAACGCGTGTGATTGAGTACGAGCTGAGCAAAATAAAAAAATGTGACACGTGAGAAACTATTTCAAGCACCGGTTAGATAAGCTCTGCTTAAATAGGAGGTTTTGGGGAAACTCTAGAAAATTCTGCGATTTCACCCGACGACCGCAGAAACGAAAAGCGCAATATCGACTGATATAGACTGTTATGCAATGCTGGTAAGGATCGAACATTTCTCATAATTAAAAGCGCATCCATCGGCTGATTAAAAGCGGCCATCGCGAATATTACAGACTTTTGCGACGATATCCAACGAGTATGCCCAAAATTGAAAGGTATGAGAACGACGCGGTGTATGGTGTGCTACCAATTTTTCCACTGATGATTAATCGCGTAATCATCGTGAAGACATGCTATCAGACACGAAACGAGAACGAGAGAGAGAAAGAGAGAGAGAACATTGGATGAATTCATATAATCATCGCACATTTTGACGACGTTTCCAGGCGTCATAAAACATTTACCTTCATGGCGACAAAATCGTCAAAGATGAAACGTTTTCTAAGGAACAAACGGGCACCGCGTCACGCGAGAATGCACAAAAGAGCGGCAATTACGGCGCTAAGTAAATAAGCCGCCCTTCTACAAAAATGACATGATGGTCGTTGAGAAATTAACTCATTAACATCACTGACCTCCAGTTACATCGGTCTATACACGTATGCGATCATGTAGCGTCTCTCCCGAGCAAACATCGCCGAGGAATAGAGAGAAAGAGAGAGAGAGAAAGCATTTATTAATCGTTAAACCTGCCCTCTAAAAATTTTTTACTCTATAAATATATCCAAAATAACAATACATGGAGCAGTAAAATAATATACTCTGCATATATTAATGATAATATAATATATTAATAATAATATCACGCAAAAAATGATTCGGTTGGCATTACCGAATTTCAGTTACGACAACCGAAATTTTCGGTTCCTCAGGAATCAACTGAAAAATCGGTTGCTACAAAAAAGAAATTCTGTTGGAAAGTTTCTATTGGGCCAAACATATATTCGGTCATCCCAACAAAATTGAAATGTTGTGAAAGATACGATATTTAAAAAAATATACTTATATATTCCTAATTTTCTCATGTCTCATAAGCCACTAGGTATCGAAGGTTGTCAACAACATTCCAAAGCTTCGTGAATCCTCCCGCGATAATTTCGAGATCCCAAGCGGTATACCACCGGTCATCCATCCAGTCCTGACTCCGTTAAAAGTGTTACCTAACCTGACGATCGAGCGGCACGCGGCGATTCCCGATGACTCCAACAATATTCTTACGATTTGTGCTTATATAACGTATCCTTATAGTGTTCACAGTATATTATAACATATCTAGCAAACACCAAATAATAGTTATATAATTTTTACTTGTGTTACGTGTTTGTTGGATAATTTGCTTGATAGATATTGGAACAATGCGAATCAGTTCGATATCTTCTGTGAGAACAACAGAATAATCATCTGCGATAACCATTTTTTTGGAGCAGAAAATTTTAGTTCCTTCAATCAAAAGCAATCATTGATGTGAATAATTCTTCAGTTATTGGAACAGACTTTTCTGTTATTGCAACTGAACCTTATGTAACAGAAAGTTTCTAGCTGTCACTACAGAATATTTTTTTGTGTGTATATAGAGGAAAGTTTGACGATTTGATAACTAGTAATATAATAAGAGAAATATTTTTCTTGTATGTTGAAATATTTTCCTTTTAATTTGAAAAAAATCCTTTTGAAGTCGTAACATAAGAGGATTCCGCTAAGGATAAGATTATATTTTAAAATAATATCGATTAAATTGTTCGACATGAAGATCTCGCGGCTCATTAATACACGGGGTGCAATTTGATATCTAATTAATCCGTACACCTACGGATTACACAGATTGTAGTTGTGTACGTCAAAGAGTTCGGTTTCAGCGTGGCCTCGTTAGAAGTAATAGCGGGTTTACCTCCGTTGCCAAGACCGCAAATCGTAATTATCGCGACTTACATCTAGAAAAGAGATACACGCGCGCAACGCTTAGTCGGCGTACTTACCGTATGATTAAAAACAATTATGAGTATAATACGTAAGCCGAGTGCCATGCGAGAGGGAGTAATTATTCATGAATTCAGTGAATCGTTCAAAACATCACCCCATGAATTACTGTTGTCGGCACGCTGGAAGCGATAAGTTTCGTCGCTCCTTTTTCCCGGAAAACATTGCGAGTCTGGGACTGTTAGCATAAACCTGCCATATAATACGATCGGATGATTCAGAGTAACGCTGAAGACGTCATGGCAGGCTTAATGGTGGCTCTCAGTACCACTGTCAAATGAAATGCTGTGTTGAATAGTTCCGTACTAGAAGAGATAACGTTCGCAAACGTCTAATTGAATTCGTCGAATTTCTCTCGGCTTCAGATTACGTTCTCTCGATTACAAAGTGTTCCTTTGCGCGTAACGCTGCGAACATTCGCCAGAATTCATCGACGACTCGGACAATTCAAATAACCGTAATCAATGAGCATAACAAGGAAAATGAATGCTTACTTCTTTCTTTTTTGACAATTAGAAAATATCGAAAAAAATAAATGGTGTTTTTTGAAAAAGTAAAAGTATTCCCAAGCACGTATAGATGTAAGTGCCGTACTCTGTGACCTTTTTTTGATATTTCTGTTTTTATTTTAGTCATTTTGATTCGACTGGTAATACTAAAGGTGTATAGAAAACATGACTACAACTTCCATAGATAAGAACTCTGGCGGTAAACACAACGAATTATCACGTTAGCAAAGCCAAAAAATCACTAGATAACGCTGAAATCGATACGGTACGGCAATTAAACGCGGATATTCTTAACGTTTTGGTCATTAAATATGAATATTTAAATTGTCACAGAACATATGCATATGCATATATGTTATATGCATATATATTTTATGTTAAAAGTTTAAATACTTGTATATAAAGACCAAATCAATAAAAATGTCAAATATTAGGCACGCGCTCGGACATTGATATTTTTACCTTATAACATTCGTGAGAGACGAATAACAATATATAATTATAATTTATGTTACGATCGGAGGACTCGTTATATTCAGGTCACGATCGGATCGTGAATAAAAATACGACAAACTCTTTCTCTTCAACCTTCCCGTTGAAGCATGAGTATGTCGTGAAAGAATCGGTTCTCGTCATAGAAAAATACTAGCGCTGGCTTCCACCAATTATAAAAGTTCGACAAAATTAGTGCTCAGCGACTACTCTATAGGTCGTGGACCCTCGACAGATGTTTCGCCCCACCGTGCTGGGGCGAGTCACGAAAACGACCCTTGTTGTCGCATTTATGGTTCGTTCGGGGATCCTGCGCCGAACACATGTCGGTCGCACAACCACGACAAATTCTACGTAAAACAACACTGCGCGACTAACACGTGAATTCACTTCATCGCATTCACGGCCGGGACGCATGAACAGCGTAAACTGTCAGTCTCGTCCTTTCGGCAATCCCGTCAAAGCCGTTTAATGTTGATTAAGTCGTGCAAGGGCGACACCTTTGATTTATGATCCTGTTAAATTAATCAAATGCGGCGCCGATAAAACACGGTTTCAGCCGCACAAAGCTCTTGCTGTTTGTACGCGACGTATATTATTGTGCTTTCTCGAATTTTCGTGTCACCCCCTTTAATACACTCGGGCAATTTTCTAACACAGTCGCTTGGATAAATAACCGCGCGGAAATACAGGGAATGACTGTTTACTTTAGATCGTGCAGTGTTCCGTCGAGATTTATTTCGAGAAACGCGGAATGGCATCACGCGAAGCAATCGCGGAAGTATACGTCTCCCTTTCCGATACAGACTCGATACTTCTCTGCGCGAGACGATCATCGTGTGCTCCACATCACGACGCAATTCGCGAAACGTGTAATTCTCTACCCGTCCGCACGGAGGGATGAAGCCGTCGCCTCTCTCCAACGTCCAGTTCAACGGACGGTGAAAGGGCGCCGAAAGAGAAAATAGCGATTTTTCCGACACATAAAGAGGGTTCTCGCCGCCAGGAGCGGATATTCCACTCACTGGAACCCGTGACTAACGATTTCTATACGAAGAAAGAAGTTTGGCTGAAGTAAAGTGACCATAGACGAACCAAATGCGTTTTGAGTGCAAGAATTCCTGACTCTTATATGAACTAAATTTGATTCTATTAATAATGTTTTACTAATGTCTACTGAATTCCAAGAATTTTGAGGAAACAAATTTGGTTGAGGAAAATTCCTGGTTTTTATCAATTAAATTCGGTTCCAAGAACCAGAAATTCAAGGAAACAAAATTTCTTATTCTTAGGAATCAAATTCGATTTTATTAATAATGTTCTATTAATTTCTACTAAACTCCGTCAATTTTCTACTAAGTTCCATCAATTTTGGTAGAAGAAAACAGGATTTCTGGTTATTTATAAGCAAAATTTGGTGCTAAAAATCATAAATTCAAGGAAACAGAATTTCTGATTCTCATAAGCCAAATTCCGTCTTGTTAATAATGTTCTACCAATTTCTACTAAATTTTGTAGATTTTGGTCGAAGGAAACGCAAAATTTCCAATTCTTACAAACCAAACTCGGTTCTATTAACAATATTTCATGATAATTTCCACCGAGTCTTGTTAATTCTGACTGAAGAACACAGAATTCCTGTGGTTCTTATATGAATGAAATTCGACTGCAAGAACCAGGAACTATGTTTTCTTTACCTAGGACGCGTTTCATTGCCGCGTTAATTCCAGCCAATCTTTTCCCTGTGTACAGCCTGTATGAAGGCACGGCCGCGATATTTCCGCAACAGCCTCCCGTTCGCGAGTCGATCGAGCGCGCGCGAGCTAACACATGACACGTTCGTCCCTCTATCGCGAACGTCCCACGCGGAAATCCCGCGTCGAACGTGCGACGGAGCCGCGATAAGCCGCGACAACGACGGATCCTTCTAACCCTTACGACGGCTTTCGATTCGATCCACGCATTGCGCGCCCTTCCGCTCGCGCCGACAGGGCCACGAGAGAGGTGGCGAGATCGCACCACGTGTGTGTACACCGGCGCGGCGTTGCGGCGCCGCGAAATATGACCGACGGCCTGTACGTGCCATTATGTACGCCTGGATTTCGACGATCGGCCGACCGCTCCTCTCGTGGAGACAGTCAGTCGTTTCGAGACTGCCGAGTTGACCGGGTGTCGTCGAGAGCCGTAGAGAGCCGCGTCGGTTCGCGCTGTGTGTCTCTTCCCTCAGCTGCCACTTCTTCTCTTTCTCTCTCTCTTTTTCTTTCTCACTCTCTCGAACTATCCCCTCGTCCTTTCCTTTGTGAACTCACCCCATCGCGATTACGGTACACCCGGCGACTAGGACCATGGCGGGTTCGACGATCACGGCCATTCTACTGCTGGCGGCGACCCGTAAGTTCCATTCCACATAATTTCAAAGTTAACAGAATCGGGATTTCAACAAAAGAAGCAATATTTTACTATTATCAGCAGTGTGAGACCCGAAATTAAATGAGTTTGTGCTGAAGCAATTGTGGAGCATCGGATGATCGCATCTGGCTCGTGATTTCTCGTAGTCAATTATTGATGAGTGATTTGGGTTTTCTTTACGTATCGAAGAACATTGCAACAATCGGCGCGCACAATAGAACGCCTCGGTTGACGCTTTATTAAATATTGCTCCGGACAGCGACATTGCGTCATGGCTTCGTTGGCTTTGAGAAATGGATTTCGCAATCCTCAGCGCTATTTTGCAATAGTACCGCGAGCATTTCTCTTCGACTTTGATTGACGATACATGCGGCATACATGTCCCAGCTTGTTGACAGTCCGATGATGTTCGACGAATCGCGCGAGGTGTAAATCACTGTCGCGAGGACGATCGTTCGCGAGCAGCTCGAAGTGACGAGACTTCTCGCGAGAAACCGGCCGTTACGTATCGATCCTATTTTAAAGCCACATCCCGCGCGGCGGTTACGAGTCTGACACTTAGCAGATCGTGAAATCAGGTCTGGAGTATCTTTCTCCGTCGTAAATGCGGCACACCTCCTCGTGCATCAGGACCGAACGCCCGTCCTCTAATAGATGTATCGATTTTCTTTTTCCGTCGCGCGTTTATCCGTCCATCGCCGCGGGAATAGCTTCTCCCCCAAGAGTACAAGCTCGTGTCGCGAGCGGAGGCTACAGAAGAATTTAATTAAGACGAAGGTCATCAAAACCCGCGCGACTTTAATTACGACAGCATATAATTGCGCGTTCCAGCTTTTTCCCACAAATGAAAGTCCAATCAAGAAACCCGGGATCTTGTTCTGGACGCATAGCAAACGTTAAATATGCCCTTTCCTTACACCAAATTTCGTTTTTTTTTTTTATACAAATGTCACACATAACACTGTTTCAGTTTGAAAATCAGAAAGACATACCTGGCGTTCGATAAAAGAAAGGAATTTTATAGTAAAAATTACTATAGGATTTTTATCTATTCATTTCATAGGTACTATATTTATATTTTAGAGAGAGAGAAAGAGGAACTCTCTAAAATGTGCTATTAAAATTTGTTATATTTCTAGCGAAATCGCTTAGCAAGATAAGCCTTACTGACAATCTATTCCTGCATTACTAGAAATATAGCAAATTTGAAAAAAAGAAATTATACGGAAAAAAAATATTCTTTCTGCGTACGTCCAAACTAAAAGTTTTATCCTTTCTAGTTGAGCTGGTGCTACACTGAGACTTTGTTTCTCTTCTCCCTTCAACGTCACCTTCTGTACTAGTTTCGCTTTAAAGGTAAAAAATGCAACTCAGTTCAGCCGAAAAGAACAGATCTGAGTTAAGAAAGGTCGTCTCGTGACGAGACAATGAAATCGTCGTATCGTCGACTTTGAACGAGCGGGTCGCTCGACGGAGCGTGACTTCTCCGATCGGAATCTTTTTTTATGGATGACGTCGATTCAAATGTTCCGGCACGTTTGCCGTTGCAACGTACGAATGAACAATTTCGACGGAAAATCGCGCTCTCGCCATATGCGCGCCGTGAAAAGTCCATCTTCGTGCGCTTAAATCAATTTGCAGCTTACAATGCTCCAACTAGAAACGAGAAGAAGAGAGGGGATGAGAGTCGGACTTTATGGAGTACGATAACGAGGCTTGAAGTCCTCGGGACACCGCGGGACATCGGGCTAGGCCAACTTCAGTTAGCGCTGATTGTAGACAATTAAATTTTCTTTTGCTCGCGTGCGCGCTCTCGCACGGCACATAAATGAGAAAGTTTTCCGAGGGATTAAGCCGAGCACGATCGCCATTGCAGGGCGGAAGGATGGCTTGCGAAATTAAAGGACGCGGTCTCGAGACGATGACACGTAATAAATCTTCATTCGCCCCAATCGATCGCTAATAATAATCTCACGGTGACGCACATCGGTCTACTACGTATATAAGTTCGTGTGCTCGCCGAGGCATTTACCGTCTTACATAAAATTAGCCCTTGATTTTAGCTGTCGCGCGCCGGAAGCGCAATTAATCCCGGGATGTGCGCGGCCAATATTTACCGTGCGCGTCCTTTTCTTGCCAGGTTTCTCTTTTCCTCTTTCCAGCACCGTTCCTTTCCCTCTCCCTCCCTCTCTTTCTTTCTCTCTCTCATGAGAGATGCACAAACCTGCTTCCGACCTACCGCACGGCTTTTCCACTCGTTCGCTGCCAATGCACGAACACACCTCATCTCTTATTCTTCTCCTCTTTTCCTCTTTGCTGGTAAATGCACGAATAGAATCCAGGAGTCGGTCCTCGTAACAATTAACGTGTGTAATTGGTTTGTTGGTGGTCTCCGTAAATCTGAATTTTCCTTTATGCTTTGCATTTCTAGTCGAGCGTAGTTGTTCGTGGTGTTAATCGTTACAGAGAAGTGCGGTTGGTCAAAGGCACGTTACGACCTGGCACCTTCCGCAACGCCGACACAGCCGCGCGTTGCTTATAAACGGAGCGTCCGCAAAAATAGATCAACGCCGTGACCATGGCAGTATGTTGGCGGTATGTAACTTACATACCGCGCGAAAATAGTATGAAAATAAACTGTTTTTAGCGCTCCTCTACATCCCCCGTCCGCACGCGCGGATTTAATATAGTCAACAGGCAGAGCGGGCGATACAATAAAGATAATACGATTGTTCCTTCTGATCACGCTAACAATACATCGCCAACTGTAGTCTCGATTTTTGCCGGCGAGCCGGTAACGGAAGATGCGGGCAGACTATGTGAAACACAAGTCTGTCTAAGGGTGAATTCACACCTTGACAGAAACACCGAGAACAGAAAGTCAATCAGAACTCACGCTGGTGATCAGATGGTAGTCGACAGTTTCTACTTTTCTATCAGTGCGAATTCTGATTGGCTTCTGCCTTTCTGGTTTCGGCTTTTCTGCCAAGGTGTGAATTCGCCCTAAGATCGCGACGAAGAACAAGCGCTTTGGACGATGCTATCGGTAAAAATGAAAACGGCCCTAACAATCGACATTGGAAAGTTCGAAACTCTCGAGAACGATCTCATTGTCAGATAGACCCACTACAAAAATGAGTTTTCTCGTAATGAAAAAGCAATTAATTATTGGTAAAAATCAACAACCGACTCGCACAATTTGGAAATTCATTTTATGGCCAAGAGATTAACGAAATCTCGTAATTCTATATCAAAGATAACGCGTGTACTCATTTTGTTGTACTGCTCGTTAGTGATCTGCACTGGAATGGTATGTATGTGTGTGTGTTATACCAAGAATTTAAAGGCGTTGATTAAAATTGAATGTCCTCTGTGTGTACATATACACCCGCATGTCAATGTTGCAATAACTGTGAATAATCCGCGAATATACCCCACGATGTGTTTCACGTCGACCGCCATTATGACCCACACACGTATCAACATAGCAGAGAGAACGTGGCAATGCGTGCATTATATATCTCATGTTAATTCGACTCTCACGTTTACGTTATTGACGACGGGCAGCAGAGATTCTTAGACTCTCTCAGAGCGAGTAGAATGGTTCGTCGTAAATGATCGTATTGTAATCGTAAGTGTGAAAGTTAAACGACGAAAACAAGCGGGCGATATTGGATCCCGTGACGTTATTACCCAACGATACGTTATACAGTCACGCGGTGCGTTATTACAACATACCTGAAACGATATTCGAATTCCACTCGAGCGAATTGTCGAGGGGCACATGGCCGATAATAAACAGGATCGGTCGAGAACGTTCCCGATCCAACCCGCGACATTCTTTCATCACTTTTATCATCATCCCGAGAAGAGAGGTACGTGTGGATGATACAAAGGGGAAATGATGATATGCCAATACATGTGATTCTTATCTCCGTCGTGGAGAATAACTGGAAACTGAGTCACCGTCGCGCACAGTGTCGTTTCAATTTAATTGTGACCTCCACCTGAGGTGCAAAGCATACCTTGGTGTAGGTGGAATCGTAATTCGCGATGATAATGGCGTGTTTATCCGCGATAAGCGCAGCAGATAAAGGCACATCTTCTGGAGCACGTCGGAATACAGGTGCGTTACGTGCGTTTGCGCTCTACGGTGTATCTGAAGAAAGATTACACACGAGAACACCCGTGTCGTTCGATTCGACTGAGCCGCGCGATATCGGGATCGTAAATTTTCCGTCTCCTCCACCCGCCGCCACGGCCGCTGACTTCAGCAGTAAAAGCGCAGCACACTTGCGAATCGATTATGCGAGTCGCGATCGCGAACGCTCGACCGTGAACCGCTCGGATCGGAGCGAAAGATCGGCGATCGCGTGAGAAACAACGCGATTTCGCGGCGATCGCATTCGACTTCCCTGCGGTGCGACGATCACGATTATAGGGGCACGGAAGTGAGCGACAGCTTTCGAAATTAATGCGCTGAGTGCCGCGTCATCCATATTTAGGTGACGCGTGAATTTCCGCAGGGGCACCGTCAGTCATTTGTGAATTATAGCTTTATTTGCCTGATTAACAATGATTCCCCGAAGTGCTTCACTACTTCCACGAAAATTTATAGGAACATATCGAAAAACAATAAAATATTATTAACGTAAAACGAAAATCCGCCCTTCTCAAGTGGATCAGTAAAAATATCTCAAAGGGAATGTTTCACCGATAATAAGTGAGTATTTATTGATTTTCAATGAGAACACTTTCCCACTCTACTGCTCCGCTTTACATCTCACATTTTGACTAATAAAAGTAAGATTTCAAAATCTCTGCACTGCAAAATCTCTGCAGTGCGCAAATCCATTTACTCTGTACACAAAGAAAATATTAGTAAAACTTATGCTATAAAGGTAAATTTCTTTCTACGAAAGAAATCGTTTTTGGAAAGCTCTGGATTGAAATTGTAGTAAAGTACTATACACGGGAAAAAAAGGTTTGATTGAATTAACAAAATATCTGGTCGAATATGAACGATCCAGAAATTCCGATTGAAGTAACCCGAATTCTGTTTAAGTCAACCAAAAATCTCGTAAAACTTAAACAGAATTCGGGTTACTTTCATCAGAATTTCTGGATCGTTCATTTTCGATCAGATATTTGGTTAATTCAACCAAACCTTTCTTTTCCGTGTAGAAATCGTAAATTTGACGATCTATCTGAGGTGCGCAAAAACGTCCAAGTAATTACAATAATTGTGCAGTAAAAAGTCAAAAAGTCGTGCGTAACATTTTTAAACAAATATACAGTAATGTTGGTCATGATTCTGGCTATGACTCAAGGATTAAAAGAATTTTGTTGTGATTTCTCACTTTTCTTTTTACTACAATATTTTCGAAATATTGTAGTAATTGTGCGAAATGGAAATTTCGTGTTGAATAAATTCACGACTTTTATAAAATTTGTGTGCGATAGCACTGCCTGTGTCCGCAAACTGCGTCAATAATAGTAACAATTTACTACTATTAATTGATCCTTTTAGCGAGATTTGACTGTGATTGCAGTGGTACACTCATAACTGAACCATCAGTTGTAAGTATAGCATTTCGGCATGAGCAACACTGATTGTATTGTACTTGGAGAGTGAGTTCAGAATTCGGCGTGGCACTCAGCGCGTCAAAGGAACGTATCTCCCACGGTGCAGGCGGATCGAATACAAAGGAACGCGCTCGAGGAAAATTACAGGACGAGCGAACGTTCGCTCGGAGAACGCTTTCCTTCGATTGGAATAAAGCGATCCGCGTGAGATGATCGGAACTGGCTCAATCAGCGATCTCCAATCAGCGCAACATCGAATTATAATTCTCGCGAGGGAAGAATCGCGTGAATTTATCATCGCGTGTGTGTGACGTCTGCGAACTCGTCGGGAAGACACGGCTTTATAATTAATCAGTTTGTTCGAAGGGTGACTTTAGCCGTCAATATTTTACAGGCGCAATTCGAGGTCGAACTCGATGGAATCTTTAATTTCGGTCGACGTCGCCTGCAAACTTTGCCAAACACCCGACGTAAACTGTAATAGAAGTTCGTAATTGCGCCTTAAACTCCGTTATAATTTAATGGAAGCCGCAAGGTCTCTCTCGCGTAGCAACAGTCCAATACAATACGACTCTAAAGTCCGTTCGCGGGAAATCTTGCAGCGGCTGCGACTCACCTGCGACATAAGCAGAGCTCGCAAGCGTTGTTTACTTCGTGCTCGAGTCTGCAACGAAATTGCGCAATTTTCGTCGCGTTGTACGGTGTGTCGCGTCGTCGTAACGTGACCGTCACTCGTCACTTATGTCGTCGTGCGCTTCGCAGACGCGTTTCGCTGACGCCGAAGTGCTACTTCCGACGCCTCTTCGGAACGCGACATACGCGAGACTCGGGCAAATATTAGAGTGATCGATTTAAAGAAAGCGACACGACATCGTACTTTACGTAAAAATAGACGGGACACGCTCGCAGTTTGAACAGCATGGAACAAGCGTGACAGGTGGTCCATCAGATGTTTGCCGTACAGCCGGCGTCGTTGTTTGTTTACCATCGGCCTGTCGGCATTATACTCGGTCTCATGATACGCATAAATCATACTCTGAACGCGTAATTCGTGCCGCGGAACCGACACTGTAATTACCATGATTCGTAGCGACTTTTAACACTTGAGAGCTGCTTCTTCGTTTCGAAGAATGATCGAGTACTCGGTTATAAATCATCAGTGTGTCGCGCGAACCGATTAAAGTAATTTAGCTACGTCAGAACTAGATAATATCGTCGACTTAAAAACGGGAAAATTACTAGATAACTGTTCGAATCTCTTCCGTGTCTAAGGATTAGAAATATCGATTGCTTTGGACGAACTCTCGATTCCTACGAGAAATCAATAAAACTAATTTAGACACGACGAATTCGGGCGATATCGTCGATTCAAAAAGGCGAAATTCGCTGCATAACTTTCCGTTAGAATCACGTCTAATGCCCGGTTCCATAACATCGATTGAACCTTGACCAGAGTTTAAACTCTATACAGACAAAGGCTTAAACTTAGATTGAAATTTAACCGACGTTGGTGAAACTGGACATAAAGGAGATTAAAAATATCGGGCCCCCTCGCGAACGAACTTTCTCGATTCCTACGAAAAACCAATTAAACTAATTTAGGTGCGTCGAATTCGGTTGACATCATTGACTCAAAAAGACGAAAATTATCCGAGTCCGAATAGCAGGATGACGTCAAATAATGCATTAATGACATCTGAAATTGACGTCGACTGGGATAACTTTCTGTTTGGACCACATCAAACGTCCGATTCTACCAACTTCAATTAAACCTTAACCTAAATTTAAGTTTTCACCTCAATAATATTTAAATTCAAACAGAATAAAGTTTAATCGACGTTGACAGAAACAGGCATAAGAGAGATTGGAAATATTGATTGTCCCTGAACAAACTCTACGTTTCCACAAAAAATCAATTAAACTAATTCGTCGAATTCGGGCGATATAGTTGGTTCAAAAGGCGAAAATAACTGAATAACTTTCAATTCGAATTACTTCCATGTCTGAGAGAGATTAGAAATATCGACTACATGGAACGAATTCTTGATTTCTACGGGAACTTTCTGACAGTTAGCGACCTACTCTGCATCTCTCCGTGGAGAAGCGCGGCGCAGCTCCAGGACCAAGCCGACTAACGCGAAATTCTGTCAGGTAAATCCGAGATGGATCAAACTCCGTTTAAAGTTTCAAATTGCTGTTTTCGATCGTGGCGATTTCTATCACGATCGAGGCCTAAGTTTCACGATAATAGACGCGGCCATAAGTCACGCTTTGTCAGTCGGCTGACTAAGGCGAAACTCTCTCGAGGTTCGGCCCCCCAGCCAGCCAGACGCCATGAGCCTTCAAAAGCGCACTCTAAGCGGAAGAGAACGGTAGTCGCGGCTATTTGCAAACTATACGGAGACGCAGTGACGCGTGAAAGATGCTTTTATCAGCCCACGAGGGCATCGGGTTCTTTTGTATCGCGAAAGGCGGCCACGCCGACGGCGATGTTCACGGGTCTGGAAGCCTGATTCGATTTCCCCGCGTATCCTCGCAACCACATTCACGATACGTCGCTCTCGCGGTATGAGCTAAGAAAATACAGGCCGCGATAAAGCGCTGTTGCTCGAGATGCACAGTTTCGGATAAAACACGACTGATACAGCGTAAAAGTTCCAATTCTCAAACACGTACCTAATCCTGGACATTTTTATTGTTTTGATCTTTAAATACGAATATTTACCCCCTTAAGTGGCATGTAAAAGTTTTGTGGAAAAATTAATTTTCTTTTAATTTATTTAAACTGTTTATTCATTTTATTTATTTAAACTATTTTTTCGACTCACAGCAAATAAAAATTAGATATACATTTTGTATTCTACTTTTCAAAATTCTTCAAAGAAAATAACAATAAAGAGAGAAAAGAAATCTAGATATATTTATTTAGAAAAATCTTGCCCTGAGGGAAATCGCGCAGTCATTTTAAATTATCACTCTCTGAAGATTAAACTTTTAACATATAATATGTGTATATATTCAGCAATAACATATATTTGTTATATGTAACGTCAATATATTTCGAATCATGTCGAAAGTTAAATAGTTGAAGACCAAAACAATAAAAATGTCCAGAATTAGCTAGAATGTCCGAGTATTGGTTTTATCTTACACCTGCCATTGATGACGCTCACGACGTGCCGCTATTCGAGAAGCGAGCTGAGAAGGGTGGAAACTCATGGCTTGCACGACAAACGTGTCGAAAGATGCCAAGATGAAACTTCATACGGGAAAATTCCGATGATCATCTCGCTTCACGGCTGTTATTACTTTTCGCGGCAGTTTCGCATTACGCGCGTCCATTACAATCCAGCTCCTGTGTGGACGTGATAGTACACAACTAATATTACAGGTACACTAACCATACGCGCGTAGAAAAATGCGCTGCAAACTGTGTCGCGGTTCATGAGTGGTGAACGTTATTTCTTCGATATGACGTCGACGAGACTTCCTCCAACTTTAATTTGCCTCTCGTTTCGCATGCACACAGCAAATATTTTTGATGAGTCGGACATTGTTATCGCGGAGCCACGTCATATATAAACACGCACGACCGGCAATACGATCGTGTTGTTATCAAACGTATTGTCAAACGTATTGTCCTGTAACATGAAACTATCAACTCACAGACATTTATCTAATCCTGAATATTCTTATTATTTTGATCTTTAAATATGAATATTTAAACTTCTGACAGAATATATGTATATATGTATATATGTGTATATATACATATACATATACTCTATATATATATATATATATATATATATATATATATATAGAGAGAGAGAGAGAGAGAGAGAGAATATATGTATATATTTAACACACACACACACACACACACACACACATATATATATACAGGGTGATCCAGGGTAGCCGGAGGAGCCGGCACGTACGTATTCCTCATGAAAAAGTGAATCGAAAATGTCAATAGCAAAACGTTGTGATGTTAACAGTTTTTAAATGGTGAGCCTTTGAAACTGTCCAATTACGGGGCATGAAGTTCGCGCCGTCAAGTATGATACAACCAAACGGCCGACCGCCAAACGCCATACTTGACGGCGCAAACTTTACGCCCCGTGATTGGACAGTTTCAAAGGCTCACCATTTAAAAACTGTTAATATCACAACGTTTTGCTATTAACATTTTCGATTCACTTTTTCATGAGGAATACGTACGGCTCCTCCGGCTACCTTGGATCACCCTGTATATATGTACATATATATACAGGGTGATCCCAGATCACCTTCACAATCTCTCGTAAGAACATAGAGCGGATTGAGATGAACACAAAAGTCTTATGCCATTTTGCGATATTCGCAATAATAGTCAAGATATTAATTTTAAAAATTGGTGAATGAACATGCACGATATGAACTGCAATAGTGCCGTCTGCCGTTGTATACTTGTACATTAAGTCAAACTGAACAAAAAAGTCCTGTA
The DNA here is from genome assembly GCF_010583005.1 of Odontomachus brunneus. Taxonomy (NCBI): domain Eukaryota; kingdom Metazoa; phylum Arthropoda; class Insecta; order Hymenoptera; family Formicidae; genus Odontomachus; species Odontomachus brunneus. The sequence goes on along the minus strand of NW_022639468.1, from coordinate 650,301 downwards.
CCATTTTGTAAATGACAACATAGATTTTCAGATATTAATCAAAGAAAATTGTACAAGATTGTGTACCATAATGCATAAATTTTCTTTAATTAATATCTGAAAATCTATGTGATCATTTGCAAAATAGTAGAGGACTTTTTTGTTCAGTTTGACCTAATGTGTAAATATACAACGACAAACGGCGCCACTGTAGCTCATCTACCATATCGCGCGTGATCATTCACCAATCTTTTTTAATTAATATTTTGAGATTTTTATTGCGTATATCGCAAAATGGTATTGGACTTTTGTATTCATCTCAATCCGCTCTACGTCCTCACAAGAGATTGTGAAGGTGATCTGGGACATCCTGTATATATGCATATATTTTATGTTAAAAGTTTAAATATATTCGTAATTAAAGACTAAAACGATAAGAATGTCTAGAATTAGGTACGTGTCCGGGCACTGGAATTTTGTGTATGTAAAAAAACCTCACACAAAATCACGCTCGTGACTCTAGGAGGCACAGGTAGAAAAGCGATCAAACTGTTGTCGGGAAAGGTTGTATCTCGAGGAAACACATGATCGATTGCCCGACCAATCTTATTCTCCCCGAGTCTGAGCGAGGTCAGTTTCGTCCCGATCTCATAGCGCTCGGTTGCGCGAACGAACCCCGACCGCTCGTAACAAAAAAGAAGGACCACTCTCTCACGTTTTCCCTCGTAGTCCGGACCGGTTCGAGCACACAGTAAGGTCTCTGTGTGAGACCGTTGAACCGGAAACGGCCGCTTCGAAGACATTGTAGCGACGGTGCGTTCGGTATAGCGTGACACGAAGGAGCTCGGATTTTTGGTGGAGATCAAGCGTGCGAGCGCATAGATACACACACAAACGGTCGCTCTCCCTCCTAATCCGATCGTTCGGAGAAGAAGCTTCTTAAAGGATGCTTGGAAAATAGCTCCATATGAACGTCATGAAGGACGGCGATGAAAATAAATTTAAGACGTCGCGTGACGAATCCAAACGTGCCACATTCAATGACTCATTCCTTCGTTATCGTATATCTAAAGCACGAACAAACATTCACTTCGCTGGAATGTCATTAGATTAACCCGGGAGTGGTCGCTAAGTTCGTTATATTGTCATTGCTCAGCAAATGCAATTCGATCGCGACACTTTTTTTTTCTGCTCATGGTTCAGTTATAATTGGATTACCGTATAACAACGTTACTCGTGTAAGATGAAAATATTTTTGATAGCCGCACATTGACATACGTCTCTTTTTTTGTACACGCGAGCAATATTGTAGTAAAAATTATAATGAAATCTTATAATCTTGGTCTGTATGGAAATTATAAGCGAAATTACTATATATTTACTTAAAAATATTATGCAAGTTTACTTGAAAATGTTTTGTCGCATAATATAAAGTAACCAAATTTTATGACGGCAAAGAAAAATTTTGCAATTTTTGTGTAATTATATACAGCACAGAAGCAGTACTCTCGTAACGAAGGTGTTGTACTACTTTCATAACGAAAATTGCTATAAAAATATAGCTAAGTATCTGTAGTTAATAAATTTTGAGATAAAACGCGCGTATTAAACTACAACTATATTATTACTTATACATGCAACTTTTAACATGTCCATAGCTCGATATAGTAATAATCAGAAGTCGAAACTTAACGTCACTTAGGGCTTTCGCACAAATGGCCGTAAGCGTAAACGTAAAACGTAATCTTAAGTTAAAGAACTAATCAAATATACTGCTTTAGAATTATTTTATCTAGAAGAAGATAGAACAGATCGTGTATCTAAAACTTGCAGGTCGAGTAAGCTAGGATTTCGAGCAGTCGAATCCTACACGAAAAAAAATACCAATTCGTGTAACTGAATAGGAAACCAAACGAAAATTCGGTGAATGATATCTCTGTTACGGCGACCGAAAATGTTCGTCTAAACATTCGGTTACCTGAAAACTCCGTTGAGATAACTGGAAGCGAGCGACTAAATTGTAGAAACGTCTCACAGGAATTTTTCCGTCCCTATAACCGAGTCTTGCGTCTGGCTCTTATTCCTCTCATGCAACGGAGAATTCAGTCACCCTAAAATTCAGTCACTAAGTTTATATATATATATATATATATATAT
>NW_022639468.1:571473-647786 GCF_010583005.1 Odontomachus brunneus | reverse complement strand
TGTGTATATATATATATATATATAAAACTAAGCAACTAAGTGACTGAATTTTAGTAATAATATATAATAACAAAATATCAAAATTTTCAGATAAGAATAGTTATTAATCATAAGCCAGGCTGCAGCGGAAGCGCCCGCATGTAAAAGGCTATTATAGCAACTAAGTGACTGAATTTTAGTGATAATATATACAGTGTTCCACCTAATTTAAGTATCTTAAATATCTTGCTTATTTTTGATGATAGGAGGATGCCAAAAGGGGACATTATTCAATTCGAAGAGACGAAATACTGTAAAAAACAAGAAATTTTTCTCAAAGTCTTGATCTTGGCTATCATATCGCGATGATAAAAATATGTAGTCTCATATAAAAAATGACAATGACCTTAAAATCCTAAAAAATATGACCTTGAGAAAAATTTGTTGTTTTAAATAATGTCTTCCTTTGGCATCCTCCTATCACAAAAAATAAGCGAGATATTTAAGATACTCAAGTTAGGTGAGAGACACCCTGTATATTTATAATATATATATAGTTTTTTTGCTTACGCTCAAATTTACCGTTAGTTTTATCTTCTTCTAGAGTAGATAAACCTAGAGCGATATCCTAATTGGTTTTTCAGTTTAAAATCCGTCTCTGGCACGCAGAGTCCATTGTGTTTCTATGTCTATCGAAAATATTTACGAAAATTTGTGAAAGAGTAAAATGTCCTAATCGCTTCCTAACTTCCTCACTTCAAGCCCCGGATCGCTAGATATCTTATGTCGTATATTCGCTTTTTTCGCAAAGTCAAATTTTAGCTTTCGCGTTATGTAAATAATACATGCAACAATTTCGAAATATTGTCTACGTAGTTTTCTATCTCTACGAGAAGCAAAAGTGTGGAGGTCTCGAATACAGAAAATCCCATGTGCGTTTTGGTTTACTAAAACTCAGGACAATAATTGAAACGCGGTTGAACTATCGTCATATCTCTGCGAATTACAAACACCGGCTGTACAACCTGAATTGTATGCATTACTTTATCAATCTCATTTTCTTACAAATTTACTTTAATTCACAGTAACTTGTTTAATTTACCATTTTTATAATAATTGTTCTGTAATAATTCACATCACAATAAGTGTGGTCCAGCATTGCAAAACATATTATAAAAAAAACATTGTTTTGAAGTGATTTTTACTACAATATTTTCTTCATACTCACTGCATCGTGAGCTTTCTCTAAATTTTCCACCGAGATATGCACATAACGTACGAATATCAAAATTTTCAGACAGCGATAGTTATTAACCATAAGTCAGGCTGCAGCGGAAGCGCCCGCATGTAGAAGGCTGTTATTAGAGCTTAAAAAAAAAGTCGGCTCAGCATCTCTCCATTGGACAGCGCGAATCCGGGTTCACCTCGTGATCGCTGGACCGGAAACAGGTCAGTTGGAATCATCGGCGCGGCCGTTATCGATTCTTCGCGCAAGGAGAGGCTTTTCAAAAAAGTTTCCCAGAAAATAGACGCCGTGCGATAAATTCCAGGCAAGTTAACGAGCGCGGTAATTTAAGGTAGAGCTCGCGGTTCACGCAGGGAAAAGGTTCCCCACGAAGTTTTTGTTGCTCCAGTTGTGAACTGGTGGAGTAAAAGAACGAGGAACCAACGTCGCCTTCGGCTTACAAGCTGATTAACCGGAACTTTCTTATTAGAATCGATATCAGCGCGAGACACGCCCGCATCGCTAATCGTGTTCAGGGACATGCTGCCATTTCCTCTTCCGCGAATAAAAGAGAGGGAAGAGAGAGAGGGAGAAGGAGGGAGAGAGAGAGAGAGAGAGAGAGAGTTGTTAAAAAGAAACTTTGGGGTAACTCGATATTTGTTCACGGAAGATCTATTGCCATGATCAAATGTAATTTCAAACATCACAGCCGATTTTCTAACGGGTTTCGACCCGCAGTGTCATTCATAAAAAGACCAGATCTTCGACGAGAAGGGGGAGGGGCGGCAATCGCCCTTGCAATCTGCTCGAAGGGGTCATTCGTCGCGTGAAATTTGCTCGCCACATGGCCCGGGACTTGTGCCGGAAATGGTCTAGCCCACGGAGAAAGAGAGCCCTGCGCTGCGTCGTGGAACATTCCACAGCGCGATCCCTTTATTAATTCATTCCACCGTGTCCCCGAAGCGTCATACGCGCTCGCGTCACGCCGCTCAGTACATACGTGATTCATTTATATCGGTTGCCGGCGGTGCAAATCGACGGGAAAAAAAAGAAAATCATGCCGCCGTTGCGAGAAACTGTGTATCTACGGCGATGACCCTCGCGACGGTTCGCCGACCGCGATCGCAGCTGAAACGACCGAGTGGCAGCCGTTCGTAACGAGCGAGTGACAAATGAACGTGATTATCGATCGAACGGCGCACAATGGCAGGGCAACGAATATCTCGGTCGGCTCCGGGAGCAGCCGGCCGCGTCGCCGCCGCCGCCACCACGCCACGAGGAATTCACGGTCCGCTCAATCATGGAGCGAGCCCGTCGCGAATATTGGGTCAGGGGTCGCGGAGTCTCGAGAATACTGATGGGGAAGGTCAAGTCCGGGCGGACTCTCGCGCGCGAAACGCGAAAGGCCACGGTGCGGTACTACACAGCCTGGGTGTTTGCCGTGTTTCAGAAGCCGTCATGTGCAACGTCGTCTCACCGAAGAACTTCTTCCCCGAAGTCAAAGGCAATCTCACCAAGATCGTCTGGGCGCACGCCGTCAACAGCAAAGCGGAATTGGATAGGGCACTCTCGTCAAGTAAGTCGATCGTGCCGTAATTGACGTTCCCTTCGTTCTACGTTTATTGCACTCGAAATGAAGGAACGACGGACGACCTCTCTGCGGCGTTCCGATTAGCCTCGTGTGCTTAAATCTTACATCTAGCCGGTACTTATCGTCGGAAACGTCAGGCTCGAGCTTCGCTAGTGGTACACGCGGGCTTTAATACGCGCGACCGTGGATCCGCGTATTATTTGTAGACGAAGGGAAACTTGGGATTCTTTTATTATTAAAGTGAAGCGAGTTAAATTTCGAGTAGTTGGTGCGATCGAAAGTTGTACGTCTGTGCGAATTTATAGCCTTCGGGATATCTTTCGAATCAAGGTTTTAGACGTGTTTGCTACTTGTTAATTTTAGATTACCAATGTTAGTTATTTAGACCTATACTTGTGATATCTTGTAGCTGAATTTTCTATCTCTGAGAAAAAGATATGTCCAGAAATATTGACTTCATTATAGTAGTTCAAATTTGTCCGAGTCTGACAAACGCATATCGTACTGTATGTCCCAAAAATATGACTGTGAAGGTTTAAGGTAGGTTACAAAGAAAAACCCAATTAAGGGAGTTAATTGGGAAATTAATTGAGAGGAGGTTCCATATGAGAAATATAAGCGATGTTTGTAATTGGTATTATTTTATACATTCCCCTTATGTAACAAAAAATTATTAAAAATGTTAATCCCCCGCGCTGAATCTGTGAGATCTAAACGAATATTTGATCGCTCACCAACTTAAACAATCTTCCCATTAATTTCAAAATTGCGCAAATCTGTTTGCAGATCTTGTGATTTTATTGCTTTACTCCGTTTTATAGCTGAGTCTTTTCTATATCTCTGGAAAAAAAGAATGTGCCCAGAAATATCGATTTTCAAAAAAATTATATTTTGAAATTGCCTGGATCTGACAGATCTATTGTACTGTATGTTCCAAAAAAAATATAATTGTACACGGGAGTTTAAAAGGCAGACTACAAATGAGAAACCAAGTAAAGCAGCCTATTACACATGAACAATAACGGACTACTAGCATCGGTAATCTAAAGTTAAGAGTACACATTTTTATTCGCGTTGGCATTAACACCACTACGCCAATAAGTTTGCTAAGAGCACTTGCAAATGACAGTTGCGTAATAAGACACTCTAAATGATCCATTTTGACGAGTAAGAGTCCGTGTCGCGCGATACCTTACGTAAATGCAAAAGAAATATACAGATATGACGGATATATGTGACAAACGCTGTCGTTCCCTTTATCATATATATCCGTAAATGTGTCATATATACAGGGTGCCCCACAACTGAACATCCGTTAGGAGTAGGTAGGGAGTGCAATTTGGAATTGAAAATTTCTCTTCCATGTTTTAATCCGACAATTAGTTAATGAAATATTAATGAAATAAGTCTGCTAATCCCTCAGTGTCCCGAGTGAGCGCTCAGGGAAAAAACGGACAAGCAAGGCCCCTGAGGAACCCACAGCATCTTACGTCCCTGAGCGCTCACTCAGGGCGCTAAGGGATTTGCAGACTTAATTAATTAATATCTCATTAATTGTCGGAAAATATAAATTGGAAAATTGGAAGAGGAACTTTCAGTTCAAAATTTCACCCCCTACCTACCCCTGGGCGTTAGACCAGTTGTAGGACACCCTGTATACGTACATCGCAATAATACAAAAGTAATATTAGTTTTCCTCGAGTTACACGGTACTTTAAAACCATTTTGCTCGTGAACAGACAACAATCAACCTGTAAATATTTAACATTGCGATGTAAAGCCGTCGGAAAGCCCGGGCTATAGCCTCGGCGAAAACGTCGCGTTTCAGATGATACTTGAATCATTTGCAAGTTCGTGACTTTTATCGACCGTCAACGCATTACTAGTTAATGAACTTCATGACATTTCGTTACACGCGATGCGACGCGACGCAAGCCTTCAATGTCGGTGCTTTTGCGTTTGTCGCTTTCATGACTATCCTATATTATCCAGCTGTGTGGCGCGCCTTTGTGTGCAACCCGCATGATGACGTGTATTTTTACATCGGCGCGCTTTAAATAATGGTGGCGCGTCCTTGAAAAGTGCGCTTCCAGAAATATCGACAGCGCGGGAGAAAGCCTTATGGAGCGTCTGCTTCCCGAGACTTCTCTCACGCACTTCGCACAAAAGCCTGGTCGGTCCTACGTAAAATACGAGTTACATCGATTTGTTTCGCATTACCAGCCCGACACCCCGCCCTCCCCCCTCCCCAGCCCCTCTGATATACGTTACGCCGCGTATATCTCGATTCCGGCTGGATGCCGATTCCGAAGTTGGCTGGAAACTTTCTGTGAACTTCGCGCCCGGAAGATTTCCGACCTCTCTCGTATTTAAGTTTTCCACCTTTGTACGGTCGGGCTCTCGTAGATAAGTCATTTGTACGCAGTCACGTCCGATGCAGAGTTTTCGGAAAGTACACTCGCGCCTCTCTTGAATTTCAACGAGCTGCCAAGGTAGCGAGATGCCATCTTCGCCGTCACCGGAGCCGCTGTCGAAGGTCGAACTTCCGATCTCCGACCTTCAGTCACCGCATCTCGCGAGTGAACACGTTCGCGTCTATCAGCGACACCTCAAATAAATACCCCGCGATCCTTGCGTCGCAGGAATATTCATCTTCCCTCGCAATACCCCGCAAATCCCGCCGTTCAAAGCGCGCTGGTCGCTTTGATATCCGCGGGAAAAAAATGTCGCTGCTCTTTCAAGCCGCCGCGAACGTTTACGCGCACTTGCTCCTTCATACCGCGTCTCTTTCTTAAGCGACCTGGCGCTTGCAGCCTTCCGTTTATCAAAAGAGCCGGAATTTTCGGTCATTTGAACGTCAACTCCGGCGGATGTGTGGGTCCGGCGCAGTCTTCCAGGCGTGATCGATATTCCCTGCACGTGTATGCACATACCGGAACCCCCCCTCCGCCCAGCCGGTCGTCTCAACCACAGTCGCCTCACACGTACACACCGACACACGGATCCAGCGGACAACCGACTTTCCTTTTTAAAGACGACATCATGATGCTGGAGGCCGACGTCGTGCTGGGCAAGCTTAACGAAACCGACAACAGCAGCATCGCTGAGATCCCGATAATGGCGCATCCACCAGAGAACCTGAGCGATCTGTCGCTCGAGGACTTCCTCAACACCACCATCCACAAAACTGGCATCAAAAAGGGAATCAAGCTGGACTTCAAGACCATTCAGGCGTTCGAGAAGAGCAAACCGATTCTCACCAAGCTACGAGAGAACGTGCGTATATATAAACGCTACTTAAGAATATTGAAGCGTAAAGTAAGCAGAAAGAATATAAAATGTTCGTTTATCCAGTTCAAGTTCCCGGTCTTCATCAACGCGGATATCCTACCCGGACCGGTGAACGCCACGGCTACTCCGGTTAACGCGAAAGATTTCCTCAAAGGCGCCGTGGAAACCATTCCAGAATGCACTCTCTCCGTTGGCTGGACGACCAGGTAAATATTGAACAGCGCGGTAGCGGGTTCTAATGTACAACCTTGCAATTAATTAACCGTATAGGCAAAGAAATATATACGATGACCATGGCACGACCTCTTATAAAAAAGAAGTGGTTATAAATATAAAATCCCTGAAGAGGTGGTCAACTTGACGATCCAATGAACGTCGATATTACAGGAAAACACGATGTCTCAAGAACCAATAAACCAAAAGAAACAATAAGATATATGATTAAAGACGGTTGAGAAAAATCACATATACGGCTTTATATATACTTGGCCATTGTAACTACAGTTACATGTACGATTTTCGAGCTTATGCTTGTAAATATAAAATTATAATACGTACAATCAGGTGAGCAAATAGTTCAATAGAAGAGATATTTTTTTAATGATCTTCAAGAAATATATTCTGTTATTGGATAAGTTGTGAAACTTATATTTAGCGGAATTCTCTTATACATGACCTTAAGAAGATTCTTCTAAAAGAAAAATATCTCAAGTACAGTTAAAACAAGTTAAAGCAAGTTAAAATGTCTTAAGTAAATATATTCCTCTTGACTCACATAAAAGAAAAAAAGAATACGTGATAAATAATATCTAGTAATATCTACAAATATAAGTATCTAGAGTTATCTAGAAATAAGCAAATAATATCTAGTAGAGTTTCGATTAATAGTTCACTTCGTTAAAAGGGGAATATTCTTTTGGTAAAAAAGCTTTTCGTTTAGAATGTAGGATTATAGGAAATAGCACTTTGCAAATAGAGTTCTTCTTTTTTTAATGTTTTTTGAGTGAATATTTTTCTTTTGATTTTAAGAGGATGAATTTTTACAAAGTAAGAAACATTATTTTAAAATCTTTAATAACATGTTAAGAGGATTCCGCTAATAATGAAATAATATTTTTCTGAATGCTAGTTACAATAGCCAAGCCGAGTGTCTATAAAACACCTATAAATATCCGTGAAAGTTTAGTCGAGTCGTTCGACGGCTACATAAATGTATGAGTAATGTTCTTTGTTATTGAATGTGTTTACATGTTGTTTATCCGACAAAGAGTTTTGGTTAATTCATATCTCCGGTCCGAGAAACACTGAAACTGAAATGTGCGTCAATATTTCAGGTACGGAAAGGAGTACAACATCATCGAGGGTCGATACACACCGGAGCAGATAAAAAATATGACAGACACGCTGGCAGAGAACCAGATCAAACAGTCGGTAACTTATCCTATACGAGCCGGTCTCGCGGCGAACGATATCGAGACCGTGAAGGCATTGCTAAACAACACCTCATCCGACAACGTGACATTGACCATCTGGTCGTCGGAGGGCGACCACGTCGACGCCGCGCAGCTTTCGAAGCTGATCAAGGACGTGGGCGTCGAAAAGATCTACTTGGACGTGCCTGAAGACCTAAAGAAGAAACTCGACTTCTCGAGCGCGTCCACACTGGTCTCCGCGGCGATATTGATAGCGGGCATGATGTTAGCACTATTTTCTATTAATATGTGAAGTTGAAACGCGGATGTTAAAACGGACGTAAAGTCGCGGCGGGATTCGGGAAGAGGGTTCCGACCTTTCGATCTTTTGACTCTCGAGTCTCAAATAACGGAAGCACGAACGAAGGACGACGAGGTCCGATAAAGATCGCGCTTCGTGAATATCATTCTGACGCCATTGGCGATCGGGTCGTCGTCCCGTTCGTCGACTTCGCGGACGTACGTCTTCGAGATATCTAACTCGTCGCAGCGAGTGCAATTTCCATCGCGAGATCTTCCTATCCAGATAAAAGAAAAGAAAGAAAAGGAAAGCAGGCATATTCACCGATTTGTACTTAAAATGATTATTAGAAAACATTCGTTCTACGAAAATTCAACATTTTTCTCTTTTGATAGGCCCGAAAACGGCAATGTGTTAATCGTGATTTACCAGGAACACTCGCGTATAGACAGACGCGTCCCGCGTCAGTCGTGTGTCGAGAGCATTACTTTAATACTGACAGAAAATTGTCACACGCTGTACCAATCATTTATCAAGGTCGATACGTTTCTTAATTTCGTATTGTATTTATAAGTGGGACAAAGTCCTGACCGCGATATGATCGTTACACGGAGACCAACGTCGTGCATCTGAAATACCCTTTACCTCACTTTTGCCAGGCGAAGCCAACGAACAACGGCGAGAAGAACGCGTTTCATGTAACTTTGTATCAAACTGTACGTGCATCGAGCTTGCCGCGCGCATTCATCATGTTTAATGTCCCGTCTTAATGTTCACTATATGCCGTACCTTGTGCCTGCACATTCAACATATCCCCGGTCTAGGTGCAGCAGAAAATGGTATTAGTCTCTATGTAAACTACGTATCCAAGCCAAAGGATTATATAAATGCAGTATACGGTGCAAGTGCACTGCGTTTGATAATGAGTCAATAAAATAATACACAAAATTGCCGAAAAGTACTCACGCTTTATGAGTTACTCATCCCGAGCATCATCCGGGGCGATTTTCGATCTCGAGAGAAATTTGAGATTGCGATCTCGAAATAGAAACACGATACCCATATAGTATTAGCGTAACAAAGTAGCCGGCGCTGCTAATTTAGTGGGACGCTTGAGGCCACTACTGTCGCGCGTAATCACCCGCGAAAATGAAATGCAAATCCCCGACACGTATAGCCGTCCGCGACTCAGGTGCAACCTGATTCCGTCGAGGGGAGCAACCGTATTATATTGTGCACCGTATTCTCGATTGTGCCGATTGCCTACTTTTTATCATCAGTGGCTGTAGACTTAGGCGTAAGACACTATATATCATCGTGAAAGATCCGGGATAACAACGTCTTATAACAACGTCGTTCCATGTAATTGCGTCTATTAACACGTCGAGTGCCACGTTGAATTCATGGTGTGTTATGCTAACGATGTTTTATTGCACCCAGTAGATCCGAATTCTTGATGCGTTATGTTAATGATACCTTATCGCTTCTATAAGATATTCTTATATACATATTTAATAGAAATAGTAAAATAGTGATAATTAATAAAATAGTGGAATCATACCTGCACAGAAAGAAATATCATTTTGCTGCTAAGAAAAACGATTATTCAAGTCTGCTTTCCTTTTTTTTTTTTTTTTTTTTAATAATAGTTATCTTCAACAAAAGATATTTTTTTTTATAATAGTCTTAAAATATACTTATGACAAATTTTTGAAAAGCTCATATACTAAAAAGAAAAATTTATTCTCTTTACAAGAATATTATAAAACTTTATCGAGAAAAAGATTAGTTCGACTTTATGTAGTACACAAATCGAATTTTTATTTCAATATTCTTGATTTATAATATTCTTGAAAATACTAAGCTTACTAAGATTCAGAATATATTTGGAATAAATTTAATGTTTATGAAGAGCTTATGATAAGTTTGCGGATGTATAAGATGCTTCAAAAAGATGTTAACACTTGTGTGAAAACAACTTTTTTCCATGTAAGTATTGATGTTCTTTTGAAACATACAAACATATAAAATTATAAAATACTTGAACAAGCATCATTTACTTTAATGTAGTATATATTCTCCTGCCATATCATCCAAATATAACTGTCACCTGTAAACGGGTGACGCAGCCCCTGCGGAAATTCGTGTCATCCAGATGTGAATGACGTGGCACTCAACGTGTTTATCATACCGCCGTGAAACTTCCGCGAAGTTATAAAAATTATTACGAGAACCCACGTATTTCTAAAGCTACTGCGATTAGCGGCTGCGGGTCTTTCCGGTAATCAAGAAGGGCTGAAGCAGTTGGAGGGCTAAAAGGTTCTCATGAGCGTATGTTTACATTATGATTTAATGCAGAGGGTGCGAGCCGGATAAAGAATCACCTTGTTTGCCTTCTACCGTTTGTTTTCTAGTTATCTCCGGGATGGCGGAGGGAGACACTTCCGCGCCAAGCTCTTCCCGTTACCCGCTAGAGAATGTTAATGACTGTACATTCCCGTCGAACAGATCATTGTAAAACGATATAACACGCCCACGCGATTTTTATCGAGCGTATATTTTTATCGGACAATATCTCAAAGAGACCAACGAACGTCCTTCGTTACAACGACCGGGTAAAGATACCGCCGCAGCCGTTAAAGCGGAAACAGATTGCCCCGGCCGGAACGTGAAGCGTCACCAAGTGACAGGCGGCACTTTCTCGCTCGGTGGACACCGCTGGTGCATCAAGGTGAAGCTGGTGAAAGAGGAGGATCAGGAGAGTACCGTGGGAGGTGTCGCTGATCGAGCGCGCGCGATGTCAAAGGTCGCGCGGCGAAGTACCAGCGGCCTTGGGATACAAAAGAAGTTATTCCGGTTATCACAATCGGACCCCGACACATGTTCTTTGTCGTGCCTCGCGTTGGCACTCAGCAGGTGCACCGTGCAAAATGGGATTCTCTACGTGTGCGAGCGGCGATCATCAGACGAAAATGTATCTCGCAGATTGCGGCCGACGGGCGGCATTTTTTTTTGGGAGCCGGGCGTCTTTCCCGACGAGCATCCTCTCTTTCTTCGTTCGTCTGCTCCTTCTCGAGTGTTTTTAACGCATTGGGCGTGATTTACTTCTACGTGTGTATCTCTGACAGAAATAAAGATAGATAGATAGATAAAGGTGTGTTTATTGTCGCTCTAGGGCAACCCTCTAAAAACATTATTACAAGAAAGAAGAAAAGTATTTTATGACACAAAAAGAAAGAAAAAGAAACAAGAGAGAAAGAGAGAATTTTCGCGGTGTATTACTTAACATTCTCCCAAGAGTCTATTTTTCATTCGTATTTACAGATATCACAATTATTTGAATATGTTGCATGTCGCTGGTGCACCAAGAAAAAAATAAATTCAAACTTTCTAGTCGTACTTTGTACACATACTTAAAAGACGCGAAAGCAGTGGGCTATCGCAGACGGAATGTGATACGAAATGGCAAAGTGACCCAAAAGCTTAATCTCTCCGATAACCCGACTGAACTTGGTCGAAAGATCTGAGAAATCAGAAGAGGCGTGCGTAAACGTGCAATATATCGATGAGGAAAAGCTGCACGAAATGATGTGTTGCTTGAAATTACTCGCGAGAGGTATCGACGTGCCGGGAACGATATCAGTTTTTATATCGTTAAAAGAGAGTTCGCCGTGACTCACAACCGATTTCCTACACAAACACATACAGTTACACATTCCATAATTCGTAATATTATAAATTATCGACCACGCGCCCGTGCTAACGCATGGAAGCTTTCATATTCAAATTAGCCGATGGGAAATTGATGTGTTTCATCGTGACGGTTTAGCAAAATCCATGTGAGCACTTACACGCGTCGCACAGTCACGGCTGATAGGCTCTCCTTTTATAATGAGAGAAATATGATTAATAATATCTCGTTAAGTGTGTCTGTGATTTCAGTAGAGTTTATAAATAGAAGTACGACTTCTCCTCGATGAGAATGCTCGTATATTATAATCGCTTTCGAATATCCTCCAAGAGACGACACACAGATTCTAACGCGTCCCTCGCAAAGCGACTTTTGTCGGGATCAGTGTGCCGTTGCTCTTTCAAGCTCGATCACATTACACCTTTAATAAATAAGGACAGTATTCACGGTCGATTATTGGAGAAAAAATCTACGCGCACGACAGCACCGCACGAGGAATGAGATATCGTCGGCACAAGCGAGCGTCACGGATCTTTGAGCTGGTGACTTATGAAAACTACGTACTCACATGCATATTCTGAACAAGCCCACACATTTTGTAAGTAGAACAAATCGTTGCCGCGCACGCATCCGTCCCTTGGCACGAAAGTCGCGCTTAAATCTGCGTGACTAATCTTGTTTCGTGTTCACGAAAATCTTGATGAGACTACGCGCAACCACATGTTCCGTCTCTCTCTGTTCTTTTTCGTTCCTTCTTGATCTCAAACATCCCTTATGGTACAAGTTACGGGATAAAAGTTTAGTAACCTGTACTGAGAGAAAAAAATAGTTAGAATAACTATAACCTCACTATATTTTATAGTTCGTTTTGGCCTCAAACATATATTTCATCTAAACATAAAGATATAGTAGAATGAACACAGATTTATAGTCATCATCTTATTATTCTATATATATGGTAAAGCACCTTTTGGGAATATAGTTACATGTACTTATATTTGCCAGATATTCCAATTATATTGACTATATAAGATAGTTAATTTCTCTTACCATTCAATATTTGCTACCTTACTATATTTTTTATTTCAAATAATTATAATTCTTGGTAAAAATTTTACACGGATCAGTTAAATTATGCTTATATCGTAAATATTACAAATATTATGGTAACATTTACTATAAAAATTATATTCCTAACTATAATCTTTTTACTATGCCATTATAGTTCCAAATATCATATTATTAAATATCAAATATTTTTCTCTTAATGTGCATTCAATCTGTTTTCGGCACTGTTGCGTGAATTTGGTCAAATATTAAGGTGGATGAGGATTTATTTATTACTAGCTTATTTATCTATTTATTTCCTTTCCAAAACAGTCGAAAATAGGTCGTATATCGACTACTGGACGTTTTACGCCGGAATTACCAAACGAAACGGTCGTAAGCGCACGCACACTCATTCCGAGTGCTCGTGTGCGACGCGAAGATGTCTCGCGACAGCCGCATTTACGGCAAAGTAAACGACGCAAAGGCCAGCATTATTAAACGGATGAGGCGTAAACGGTTATTTAACCGATCACCCACGGCGAGGCTGCGCAACGCGCTGATCGCGCGCACGTCTCAAATGGCACGCGTGAGAGGATCTTAAAAACGGGGACTCATTCACACCGCGGCCATTATTTAACCGGGCGTTCCTCTCACCTGGTGTCTCACCTCATTTATCTGGCAGCGCGCGATCACACGCGTTCCATGCACGGCGCTCAAATTCCGCGTCGCGCGAGGGCGCGATTTAATCGTCATTTTACGTCGGCGTTAACGAGCACCCAGTGTTTGTTCGCGCGGCGCGAATCCTGACAAATGGATACAAATTAACGCGCGCGCGAGCACCGACGAAGCGTGAAAGCGAAATAATTAGAGAAATCCCGGCGATGCGCCGATGCACTACGTAAACCGAGCCCGGCTGAGCTGTGACCGGATAAATTCCACCTGGTGGAATCAATTCTCTCGCCTTCGGGTCGTGGCCGTTGCGCAACGCGTCGCACTCGACATTTAGGAAAATAAGCCCGCACGTGAAATATTTTAATGACCACGCGACGACGTGAGAGTACACGAGGAGACGTAAGAATATTGATCCTCTCGCGTCGGCCGTTTCGTAAGATAATAATCCATGCATGGAAAGTGCACATTCTGATTTTCGTCGCCGCGGCGCGCCGTGTAACGACGGTATATCCTGCGCGGTAGAAAACTCTGAGGAGCGGCCGTTGGCTTTCACCGGCCCCCCTCGCGAAGCAAATCGTTAATCAATCGCGCACACACGTGTTCGTGTCAGCTCGCGAATGCTTTTCTGTCTGTCGGTAGAAAAATTGCGAACCAAGTATTGTAATAAAAAGTTAAGAGAAGATATATCAGGAGCACACGCGAGGTAGCTGAATCAGAAATCGAAACTGGGGTCATTTGTTCGCACGCGCGACTACTCCATCGACTAAGTTACCCGCATCACTCTCTTTCCTTTAATGATCTTATTTATCAAGATGATAGAATGGCGAGAATACGTCTCACAGGATCAAGACTACAATGTAGATTTCAAGATTACGTCTACGAATTTTTTATCTATTTATCTACGTGATATACATACTCATTTTTGTAAACAAATTATGTGAAGTATTGCAAATTATATTAAAATATAATTTGCAAAAAAGTAATACAATTATAAGACAGTTGCTCTATCTGTTTTGCGTAATAATAATAAATGAAATATATTTAAAAGAGATAAATTGCATGAAATTTTCATTGTATTATGTAACAAAGTGGTAGACTTAACTTTTTGTATGTAGATAACAATTTGACCGGATAATTTTATGGATTCTCTAACTTGTATTTAAAAAAACATCATTTATAAGTTTATTTCTAGAGATTAAATAAAAATATAAATTCTTCTTACAGATTGTATTTACAAAACATCATTTTTGAAGAAAATTTCACTGAAGATTTCTTTAGTATATGTAACGTAAACTACAGATTTCAGTAGAATTTTCCTCAAAATTAATGTTTTTATAAAAAAGAAACAGTATGATTGGACTATCCAGTCAAAAATGAAACAGTAGCTAATTTACTAGAAGCTAATTATGTCCAAGTGGATCATAATCAGCTTCCAGCAAATTACGCGATCGCTTTATTTTGGACTGGACACATACAAATCTAGTTGAACTAATCTGATTGATGTGCGGGCCAACCAAATTGTTTTTCCAAACATGTTGGAAAGTACCTTCCGAATTGTTGGAAAGTACTTTCATTAATTCTTGAGAAAGCCATACGCTCTTCAAACAACATCCATAAATTACTCATTGTCTACAAAGATGACATCTCATGCATAGTTTACGTTGTCTACACGTAGACGTAGAATATAATAATTTCTGTGTAAAACGCATGACAGGATCTTACAGTACGAAAACAGTGCGAGGGTAACGGCGAAAGCGCGTCACTCGATATCGCCCGGCTTCCTGCCGTACCGGGTAAGGTTATCCGGATGCCGGCGACGTTCCTTCGCGACAGATCGCACGTCACGTCGATCGATCAGATCGAAAGGAATCAGATCGGGTACGGACACGACGCGATGTTGTGGTACCGTGTTTATTTATCATCGTAAGCACCGCGGTCAGCTTAAAGGGGCGACAAAAAGCGCCCACCGACCTCCGTACGCAACGAAAAACCAGTCCTCGTTGTACCGGTTGCGAGATCGGCATCGACGATCGTTTCTTCCTCTTTCTCGCGTTCTCTCTCGGCTTCCACCTTGATCTCTCATTCTCTCTCTCTCTCTCCCTTTCTCTCTATCTCCTTCCCGTGTCTCGATTGCACTTCCCCTCCACCTCTTTCCACCCTCTTTTCGGTCGGATTTCGCGGCGTCGTGGTCTACTCCGTGCCTCTCTGAATGGCGACGCGAAAGTGAATGGGACGAAAAGGCCAAGCCGACTGTCGTTCGACCCGGACGATCGTAAAATCGAGAGACGCCGAGCCGCGGGGTGTGACAGAAATGTACGTTCCGCATGTTATGTCGTGGGCGCGGGCAAAGATTGGGGGAGGCGAACAGTCGCCCGTGAGGGATTAAAATCGGAACGCTCTTCTTGGCGTCGCTCGCATGATATCGCTTTCGGCTAAAAGCACCGGTGACAGTGCGATAGTCGTGTGCAAAAAGAGAAGTTTCGCGTGAAAAAACGCAAGATGAACGGTGGCCCGATAGGGCGCTCAACATCGGTCATCCATTAAGTCTAAACGTGGCTATATATCGTGCGAGACGTATCGCTATTTCTTGATGCTTATATTAGTATCCTCTTGGAAATGTGCATATTTCAATATTCAAAGCTCCGTGTGAAAATAATGATTTGCATTTGAATCGATATATTTTCACTGAAATGTTATACTTGCAATTGATGCTTCAGCTATAAGTACAGCGCTTTAGATACGCTTTAAGAGAGCACTTGAAGAGATGCACTTTAAGAGAAACGGCTCCAATTAATTCGCAATTCAAGAATTCGCTCAAAATGATTATAGACTCGAGATACATTCTCTCTATATACGATTCTCCCTTTCTCATTTGGCACATTTGCCACTACCGTCGATGCACACAATGTATTCGTACTATGAAGTTATCATGATTCATCTCAGCGAGGAATTTCGTATCTCTAACGAATAATGAATCAGTGCTTTTATTTGCTGAGCGAAACTTTGTTAAGCGAGACTCCCGAGAGGATAAACATCGCTCTTATCTAAATTTGCTTCAAGACCAGTCGCGATTAAGATACACACAGGTAAAGAGCAACGCGCATATGTGCTGGCATATACCACTTGGTGCGATATTAAATCAATTTAATGCCTTTTATCGCGACGCAAGAGCCAATCCCTACGAAAGTCTAATGCGGATAATGTCGTGTCTATTCGAAATAAATTGAAAACCGGTTTCGACGGACGCGGCGTAACGGACCACGAAATCTCGCCAGATCGATCTGCACCTCCAATTCCAATTTTTCTTCAGCTTTCTAATCAACGCTCCATAAAGTATCGCCGGCGGAGCAATGATCCCTGAGTGGAAAAAAATACACCCGGCTTACGCCATTTATACGCGCGCGCTCGTATGTACTGTGACGCGTGACCACACCTGTGCTCACACAGTTCCCCAACCTCGCCTTGGCGGCGTATGATGATGCCGAACATCATTTCCCTTCTTGGCTACCATATTTTACCAACTCGTTAAGTATGAGTCACGATAAACGAAGTAATTATGTAAACATCACATGTTCCGCTCACTCACAGTCCAAAAATAAGATTTGACGGTAAAACTCCTGTTTAGGGAGCCTCTCTTAGATGGTCTTTATCTTGGTATATATTATAGAACTCACTCTCCTGAATAACATTCAAGAGGTTTTAGCCGTCGCTCATTATTTATTAAAAAGTTATTAGCAAAAGAAGTTGTATGAATGTAACGCAATTTTTCGAGACAGGATATTAATATGGAAATGGAAATTCGGTGCGCTAATAAGAGTCGCTTCTGCGCCGAGATGTAAATAGATAACTCATTGAAATAGAGAACTCAGTTTTTTGTCATTTCTTAAATTGTGTTTCAAGAAATAAATATGTTGCCTTATACGATATCGTTTATTCTATATAAGTATGTAAAGTATGACTGATCTGAGTACAGTATTAACATAAATAAAAGATTAATTGCAAAGAAATTGTTTTATAAGAAGAAGATAATTCTTCATCGTGGCTATATGGCGGTCGCTTAAAGACTGGCCCCCGCACCCCCTCCCCAAAAAAATTAACCTATCTCTAACCTAAC
Organism: Odontomachus brunneus; assembly: GCF_010583005.1. NCBI lineage: Eukaryota > Metazoa > Arthropoda > Insecta > Hymenoptera > Formicidae > Odontomachus > Odontomachus brunneus. The sequence goes on along the minus strand of NW_022639468.1, from coordinate 630,460 downwards.
CTATCTATTGAAATCTATTGAAGTACCTCTATTTGTATTCCAAAGTTGTTTTTAGATTAGGTTTTTAGATTAGGGTTAGTTTTTCGGGGAGGGGGTGCGAGAAGAGGGACGGAGTCTCTCCCCCGCGCATGACCTGTTTACCATATTTCAATGTATATTATATGTAAAAATTTTATTTGATTGACTTTTTTGTTAATAACTTTTTAATAAATAATGAGCGACAATTAAAACTTCTTGAATATTATTCAGGAGAGTGTTCTTGATAATATATGTAACAGACAAGGTTATCTGAAGGTGGTCCCCTAAACAGGAGTTTTACCTCGTGTACTCTAGAAGAAGATAAAACTACCGGTAAATCTGATCGTGTGCAAAATTAACTGAGATTGACTTAGCCCTAACGCTACTCTTCTCTCGCCTACCCCGTCGCAAAAAAAACAACCCTAGCAAGCCGTCGGAAGTGACGATTTTTGAGGAGTCCATCACGTACGGATAGCATCTCCGGCGGAGATGCGGCCCATCGCGCGTCTATTGTTTCATGGTGCATCATCGCGGGGTCCGTGAAACACCGTGCGCGTTTCTTGCGGAGGTAAAGGCGAAGGACGAAGGGGCGAAGGAGGCAACTGGCGGCGGAGGAGAACTCCATCCGGCGCGACGTGAGGGACGGTGGGGGCGAATATCGCCCGCACGCATGCGCGATGCGTTCCGCGATCTCTTAGGCCGCCGGCTGCTCCGGCTAGCCTCAGTCGCCCGCGACATTCTGTCCGCGATACGATTCGGTGTGAACGTGTCGTGTGCCCTCCTCGTGCCCCTGTCTAGGTCGCCCGCGCCGGTCATCAGTGAACGTATCGATCGTCGTGGATCGCGCGAGCAAGAGCCACCCCCTGGAGGACCGGTGGTGCACGGAGGTGTCGCACTCGTCGTGCGACAGGACCGCGTGACAGGATCGGATAGTCCGCGGATCTCTGTCTGAAATATCATCTTGCGAAATACGATCGATCTCATGACGACCGGTCACCGTTCGCTACGAAAGAAGTCATCGAACCGTCGCAGAGAACGAGCCGATTCAGCGTAACGCCGGTGACGAAGCTGTCACCAAAGGCAGAGGGTGGACCTCCACTTGAGAGCAGCGGCAATTTTCGGAGTGCAGAGTAGCGCGACGGGACGGATCGATAACGCGACGGTAATATCCCGAGTAGTCCCTTCACCTTCGGTGACGTTCAGGTGGTTCAGCGATTAGTGACGAGGTGAGTCGCGGCGCGCTCCCACGTCGCCGAATATACTGGAGCCGCGCCAAAAAGAGTCGCGGACGGTTGCTGCGTTTCAGGTTCCGCGGTGGTCACCACGTGGTCGTCACGGCCTGACCGCGACTTCGCCGCGGGTAAATTTAGAGGAACGAGCTCGCGCGCGCGAGATTGACGGTTGCCGAATCGAGTCGCCCGCTCATTGATCCAGCGAACGAGGAGTTCGCCGTCAGGTTCGCCGCCGGAGGGACACGGCGCGTCCCCCGCCTCGATCGTGGAATGATCGGCGTGGAGTCGATCGTCGCGAGTTCTGCTACCGGCCGACTCGATGTGCCGCTAAAGGAATCGTCATCCGCGAGGCATCGAGAGCCGAACAGGTGCGAGCGCGCGAAAGCCGCAGTCACGTGGCCCAAGATGATGTAAGGTGTCTGAGCACGGAGTTGCGGTGACGAGATGACGCGCGACAGGAGGCTACTGCTACTGCTGGGCCTGCTGATGGCTTACGGCCTTTTCGTGGTCGAGTGCCATCAGCATAAGGACGCGACGACGGAGGCGAGACATCGGCATAGGCACAGGCACGAGTCCTCGAATCGGAGGAGTCATCATGACCTCGACAGGAGATCCTGGCAGGAGGTCGATTACGAGTACGATGGAGACGCTGAGAAAGATTCGACGGATGAGGATGATTATGAGACACCATCGCACTACGATTACCTTAAATCGTACCAGCAACAGAGAAGTTATCATGGTTGGATGTTCGAGCCACGTTATCCAGGCAGGTACTACGGCGGAGGCTATCACGGGAGTGATTGGTACGATGAGGACAGCGACAGGCGCAAGACTCTGTCGCGACACAAAGCGAAGAATCGCCGACACCCACCCAATAGGAACCATCACGGGCGTGCTTATTCGCGCAATCACGACACGTCGGATTATGACGACGACACGAGGGAGGATTTCGATTACAGGAGGTTGCATAGATACGTAAAGAACAGAGTAGCCGATAGGCTGCTTCATTCCGAATGGCGAAAAAACGCCAGACGACACTCTTCTCCGAAGAAGGACTGGAGAAGCAAGATGTCCGGGCGTCTCGACGCGTGGAGGCACTACTTGAAGGATCGCACCGTCGATCGTGACAAGGAGTCCAGATGGAATACAGAGTATTGGAAGACAAAATCGAACTCGTCGGAACACAAATTCCATTCGTTCGAAGACGAAAGTAAGTCGGCAGAGGACGAAGACTACAAGGACCACGGCGGACTCGAGGAGAGCGACAAAGACGAAGAGGAGGAGGAGGATGACATTTGGAAAATCCTCGACGACAAGGACGAAGACGACGAAGACGACGACGACGAGGTGGAGGAATTGGACAACGACTTCTACAAGAGCAAGTCGAAGTCAGCCTTAACTTACGACGACATCATCAGGAGACTTACGTCCGACGATCCGACCACGGCGAGGACCACCGTCAAGAGGGATTACCGAAACATCGAAGACAGACACGCGAAACGCGAAGGCTACAGGCTACACTTCAAGCACGAGCCGAGAAACGTGTCCAGGGTGCTGGGCCCCTTCACGTTCGCCAACAAACCGATCATCAACAGACCGCACGCCGGCATCGCGGTGAGCTCGAGCGTCAAATCCGCTGTCTCAGACGAGCCTAAGTCCCCGAAGAACGCGCTCGCCGTGGCGGCCAAGCGCAACGACTGGCAGCAGGAAAGGAGGACCGCAGTCAAGATCGACGGAACGACACACAGTACGCGTACTAAGAGCAAGAGGGGCGATCTGGATAACGACGGGTACCTGTACGGGCCGGATAACGAGAAGGAGGACGATCTTGTCACAGATGAGGAGGAAGACTCAGACATGCAGGCGGACGTTACCGATACCGTGAGTAACGATTGATATGCAATTGAAGAGTCCTTTCTCGCTTCGTTACTATCGACATGATCGTTTTCCTCAATCGTGTTCTCTCCCTTTCTCTTTCTCTTTCTTCCTCCCTCCCTCCCTCCCTCCCTCCCTTTCTCTCTCTTTCTCTCTCTTCCCTCATTTGTTTTCCAAAACGCGTAAAACTGCGAATCCCGCGACATTCTTCGATACTTGCGACACGTGCGTAGGTGTTCGCAATCACGATAACAACATGTGGCAAACTGCAACGATCATATGAAACCGCTGGCGATCTCTCTCTTTCCCTTTTGCTCTTTCGCTCACTCGACGACGATTGAGAAATCGCATTAATCGAAGCGATACGGTAAATTGTATCATTTGTAGGAGGTTAGCTAGGAAAGGACTGGTTAAATATTCGAAATATTTGCATGACTCTGCTCAAACCTACATAACCAAGGTTGTCATAATACATGTATAACGTTACTTTCCATTATTTTCGACACAGTAATTTGTATTCATTGATTTTTGATAAAAAAACAAAAGCACCTACAAGTTACATAATTTGCTCTTATTTTTCTCGAGTTTGTCGCAAATTTTCCAAATTTCAAGATTCTAATTCTATTTAATTTATTTTTTTATTTAAAGATACAGGGAGAAAAAAACTGCTGTTGAATCAACAAAATCAGTAGTTGTATAATTGGTAATAAGTCTTCGCATTGAAACAAATATATCATACAATTTAACTATTCGAGTATTAATTTTAATAATATTGCTATTTTAAGCCACAAAAACAAAAAGACGCAAGCCAAAGGAAACGAGTGAAATAAAGTCTGGCCACTTAATACGCAGAATCTGTATTTGGTTTCTAAAGAGTTTCCTTGATAATTACAAACCGTTACGCGCTTTCAAAAAATCTCAAAACGAGGCAAACGCAAGCCCGAATTTTTCTATTTCGGCTCTTATGCTGTGATCGCTCGGATTCCTTGGCGTTTTTTTCATTGTCCGCGTCTTTTAACTCGTTATATCCAGGCAGTTAACATCACACATGTAAACAAATAGGTTAGCCGTCCGTCGTTCGACGTCTCTCCAATCAATAGTTGGAGTCGTTGTTTATATATTTATTTTCCCTAATTTGTTCGCGACTATTCGACTGTGTATCTCTTTGTGATTTCTAACGGCTCGCCCGTCAACGCTTACACTATTGAATCATGAAAATTTATTCCAACAACGGCGCGCGCTGTTGACCAATTCTATTGATTCAACAGTACTTTTTTCCGTGTATAATCTTCTAATGATGCAAGATCGCTGTTGCATCGATTAAATGCGCGCATCTAGTCATGCGTTTGTCAGATCTATGCAATATCTCACAACTGTATAGTCACGGGAGCACAGCCCATCGAGTTATTCGTGGATTGACGCTCTGTTTGCCTGAGAGTGAGACGAAAGTTATCGCGTAATCAATAATTATTTTAAACTCGGTGCCCAAGCAAACAAACATGAAAACTGTTTGCCACATACACAGCAGCCAGACGTTCTAGCTCAGTGCTATGATATCTTGATTCTGCCGTTGACGTCCAATGACTAAAATACGCTTCGATTCATCTCCCTGCCTCTCTATCTTATTGAGGATCTTTTATGTCAAGATGGAGAGGGAGGATGCGATTCGTTGAGTCGAGTATCGTTGCATCAATACATCCAGATATCGCGACAGATCAGCGGCTACACGTTGAAACGAACAGGCGGATGCAATTGGGCTTCTGAGAACCCGCGGTGCGCGACGACGCGGTACTGTTGCTCGATGCAGTCGAAAGTCGTAAAGTCAGTTACCGGCGAGCTCTCTCTCGCGCATCGGCCTTGCCGACGGAGATTAAGATCGCCGGCAGACTTGACTTCGCGGTCGCACACGTGAGCTCGTCTATCGATGCCTTCCTTCCACCTTGGTGCGGCTCCATTTGCATGGGCACCTGGAGAAGCCACGCGATATACCCACAGTGGCGATGCGCGAAAGACCTGGCCCGTAACTGTACCCCGGGGAACCCTTGCGTATTTCTCGCCAATTCTGACCAATAGATAGCCAATAGATATCTAACCGTGCCTTCTTCCCGAGAGTAAGGGCGCGAAATCATACGGTCTCGATCGTGATTCGAGCGCGAGATGCTCGCGATCTCGCCACTGACTTATTATTATCATCGCGTTACTATCGCGACGATTGCAGGGAATCTTCGTTATTCAACGCGATTGGCCTTCTCACTCGGGTGAGATCGGCGGTGTAAATTGCGGGGGTGTGATGATGTATCTTCAGCTTCCCCCAATAATTTGTTTTGACAGTAAACATACTTCCGAGGATCGCCCCGAAATACGAAATTATATAGCGCTACTTGTCATTTGTCATTATTTCATTTATATTATCATTTCTATATTATTTTCTATATTTATTCTATTAGGTGGTAAACTTAGTTCCTGCGGCTCACAGTTAGATGACGTTAGTTGTAGGTGTAATTTATTTTGACATCTGAAACTGGCTGCATTTTAGAGGTTAGACATTTGTCAATAAAATTCAGTGCGAAGAGATTCATTTAAGCGAGCAGTGCTATTTTTTCTTTTGATTAAATATGGAACGTGATAAGTTGTTTTTTCGACATGTGCTGCTTCATTACTTTGACTTGAAAAAAACTGCAGCTGCAGCTCATAAATTGCTTTTCGAAGCTTATGGCAATTATGCTCCATCGGAAAGAACATGCCAAGTATGGTTTCAGCGATTTAAGAGTGGTGATTTTGATGTCAATGATAAAGAACGCTCAGGCCAACCGAAAAAGTTTGAAGACACCGATTTGCAGGCATTATTGGACGAAAACTCTACTCAAACGCTCCAAGAATTGTCTGCAGCATTAAATGTTACTCCGATGGCTGTTTCCAAACGTCTACATGCAATGGGAAAAATTCAAAAGGAGGGAAAATGGGTACCACACGAATTAACCGCAAATGCCATTGCGAATCGCTTAAACATCTCTATTTCTCTGCTCGCCAGGCAGAAAAAGAAGAGTTTTTTGTGGCGCATAGTGACTGGCGATGAAAAATGGATATACTTCGATAATCCTAAACGAAGAAAATCATGGGTAGACCCTGGCCAACCATCGACATCCACACCAAAGAGAAATATTCATGGCCACAAAGCAATGCTTTGCATTTGGTGGGATATGCACGGCGTCGTTTATTATGAGCTACTCAGACCGAACGAAAGTATCACGAGGGATCGATATCAATCACAATTAAACCGTCTGAATGCAGCATTGTTGGAAAAAAGGCCAGCAGTAGCCAGCAATCGACGTAAAGTCATGCTTTTGCACGACAACGCTCGACCATACGTTGCCAAAGCCGTCAAAGAAACACTGATGCAGCTCAAGTGGGAAGTTCTTCCGCACCCAGCGTATTCACCAGACCTAGCTCCCTCGGACTATTACTTGTTCCGGTCGATGCAGCACGGCTTGGTGGATATACACTTTAGAAATTACGAGGATGTGCGAAAATGGATCGACGAATGGATTGCATCAAGAGACCAATCGTTCTATCGTCACGGAATCTACGCGTTGCCCGAAAGATGGGAAAAATGTATAGCTAGCGAGGGAAAATACTTTGACTAATGTATTTTTTGCTTTTGATGTCGAAATAAATGAGTTTTTTAAACAAGAAAACCGCAGGAACTAAGTTTACCACCTAATATATAGTATATATATCTCTTTTTGTTTTCATTATTTTGTCTGTCCATTTGTGACGTCGTGTGTATACTAAAAGATATATTCTCACAGATAAAGATTATTAATATTATAATAATAATATAAATATAATAATAATAAATTATATTATTATTATAATAATATATAATTTACCATTTATTGAAAGTCGCGGACGTAGGTGAGGAGCTATTTCCGAACACTTGTGTCCGTATTAGTATTGTGTCTGCGCTCTTCGTGTTCACCGCAAAACTAATTTTACCGAGATCGAAGTCGCAGCTCGGTCTCGTTTAATTACGTCGCCCGCGGACGCGTAGCGAGGATTGGGAGTCGCGATCGCTTTTATACTCGTACATCGGCCAGAGCCGATCGACGTGATAGCGTGTCAGGTTTAGCTGTGATCCACGTAATACGCGGGATACGCGGCAGATCGACCGTGATTGCCCGTTCCGCACTGCCGAACTCGAGATTAACTTTCGCGGGACGCGCAGAACCGAATGGCACCGCTACGCGCCTTGGAACATCGCTGCGAACCTTGACAATCGTCGCGTCGCGTCGCGCATTCCAACACTTTCCACTTTCAACTGCCGTACAACGACGGCCACTACTTTCATCGAAAATTGTTCTGTTCTGCGTGTCATCTCGCTGAATTTGTCGGGCATCCGTCGAGCACGTTGTGTTACCCGCACAAACACAACCTGTCCGTCGATCCTTCTCCCACTTGCTCGTCATAAAAAGATAAAACCGTAATCACCGCGACGGCGTGTGTTTTTATTACACTTAGGGTCGACTCCGGAGAGTAAATGATGCTTAGACCTCAACTGATTAATCAGCGACGGATTTAGCTGACAATTTCACGCTCGGGGAGCCGGTTAATGAAGTTTTCTGTGAATTAGACTCTCCTACCACAGAATGCCGGTTATTCTTATCGGCGCACGTTGCCAAGCTCGTCCCGCTGCTCTTCAAGATTGTCTGAGTACTTTGCTTCCGAGAACTGTGTGTGTTAGACGTGCTCTATCGTGGATGCTCGCGGTGTTATTAACGGCCGGCGTATCTCGCATCCGTCGCGACGTCGGTGGTTATACTCTCACCTACGGGGCTCAGGATTAGACTGACCTTGGCAATGCGGATCGCGGCGAGCCGCGAAGCGTTTTATTCGCGTCAAAACACCCCCGAGAGCTGACGTTCGTAGGACCGACCTCGGAAATCGCCGCCCGCTAGGCGCCGCTCGTCTGCGCCAGACTTCAGTAAGTCTTATCGCCGGCGGAAGGTCGGCGCAACAGTCGAGGAATTTATTTATGGAACGTCGAGTGTCGAGAGAGAAAACGCTCGCGAACAGTTTGGCAAATGGCCCGATCATTACATCGACAGGCCAGGAGGACGCGCGGCGCGCTTCTTCTAACGCCTGCATCCACCCCCGACGATGGGAATCGGCTGCACTTCGTCAAGAGTTGTGCGGTTCTCCCGGTCGAAAATGAAGTCGTCGTGTAGCTCGCAGGAAGCTGATTATGGCACGCTTGGACTCTTCTTGAACGCTCCAAGTATGCCGTAATCAGCAAGCTAGCGATCGCTTCATTTTCGATTTCCCATATCGAATCAAATGGAATTTTAACTTTTAGTTCACGTAATCAGTAGCCTATGGGAGCCAGCTAAATATTAGTGCTTTAAAACTGTACTGTTAATACTGCGGGAGGATAACAGTGTTTGAGTATGTAACAATGCACGATCTGGACTTGAGTGGTGAATCAACTTTTCAACTATGACCTAATTATTCTTTAATCCCAATTATTAATATGAGAACTTCACTAGCACTTTTTAATTATCTCATTTTATGTTAATTAATTCCTTTCAAAACCTAACAAGTAAAGCGACTCTAATATATCTTGCTCACCCTTCCTCATTATGTGCCCACTCTTGCTCATCAGCGGGAAATATGACTTTCTACACTGAGAGAAAAATGTATGATATTTGGAACTATAATGGCATAGTAAGAAGATTATAGTTAGGAATATCTTTTTTATAGTAAATGTCACCATAATGTTTGTAATATTTACAATATAAGCATAGTATAACTGACTCATGTAAAACTTTTACCAAGAATTATAATTATTTTAAATAAAAAACATAGTAAGGTAGCAAATATTAAATGGTAAGAGAAATTAACTATTTTATATAGTCAATACAATTGGAATATTTGGAAAATATGGGTACATGTAACTATATTCCCAAAGCGTGCTTTACTATACATATAGAATAATAAGATGGTGACTATAAATGTGTGTTCATTCTGCTATATCTTCGTGTTTAGATGAACTATAAATATATGTTTGAAGCCAAAACGAACTATAAAATATAGTGAGATTATAGTTATTCCAACTATTTTTTTCTCTCAGTGTAAAATCGCCACAATATGCGAGGTTTGTACCTATATTCCCGCAATTTGAAATTTTCGAGTAGTTCAAACAATAAGAATTCGAATCAGATGGAGTCTTACCTGATCCGTCTTAATTCGACCAGTTTGCACACCTCTAAAGCCTGTATCAGATTAGGGATTGGAGATTGCGGATTGGTTAGATTTCGACGAATCAACAGATTTGGCCTGCTTTGTTCTAATTGATCAAGTTCCAATCTTTAATCAGCAATCTTCAGTTTCCAGTCCATAGTCTGATATGGACACAAGACGGGCACAATTCGCGAAATCTGCTCGCGGGGGAAGCTCGATGAGCCGGGGAAAACGAGGAGCCTCCTCCGTGCCGAGAGCCCTACGGAGTCGAACGAGAACGCGGTGTATGCACCTTAATTTCGCGGCGGCTCGCAGCGACGACGGTGAGCAAAACGACGACGCACGTCCGCGGCGGCTGTCGTCGCAATCGTGCTTTGCCTTTTTTGCGCCAATTTACAAAGGTAAACCCGCCACGTTCCATCGACAATTTACCTCTGCATGCCGGCCAGAGTGGAATCGCCGTGCCGGGGTAATTGAGCAATTCCACCACGCGCGCTTGCCCGTCGTGCTTTTCCGCCGTAAATTCGCGATTGCACCGATGCCGGCCGATCAAAGAGAACCTAACCACCAGGGAGAAGCGGCCGCTGTCGCGCTCTCGGACTTGGATTAAACGACCGCGAATTTCAATTCACGGAAGTGGGCGAGACGCAATCGAAGACGGACGGGCTTCGAGAGCAAACGCGTGCACGCGCTGCGCGATTAATCCAGTGACCTAAATCCGACGGAGGGACGTCGTCTAATTAACGTGGCGCGCGATAACATCGCATTAAGCGCGAATGTTGCAACGTTTCACGCGACCGCGGTCAATTTTCCCGTAGGCTCCTCGCCCGCGTCTCGCCCTGCCGCGCACTCTCGTCGACACGACAACTCGCGACTTGTGCGAAACTGACTAGCGTTTAATTTCATTAGATCGTATCCGCGAACGATTAACGAAGCGTGCAGCGTGCACCCCGAGCATATGAACGCGCAATATATTCATCTTCTTGCGCGAAAGCGTATAATATCGTCAAACGAAAACAGCCCACGTCACCCTGCAAATTGGAAGCAGAGAAGAAGGAAACACGTCGATGTTCGTTTCACTTTGCGTGCAAGTTTACAGGGAACGGTCAACAATCCTCGTCGCGAAGTGTCGACACGGCGTGTCTCTGTGAAAAATGCTCAGAGTTATCTCTTCGCGGACATCGTCGTTATTCCTCATTTAATGGCACGCGTAAGTCGGCCAGACCTTAACCGTTGTCGCCGACACAGAGTTTTTCCTTATCACTCGGCACGCTTCGACACGTTTATCTAAACGACGGCATTAATCCACGACACGACCTATCTCTCGGCAACGACATCTTGCGCACAGTCAGTCAACGTATCGGATCTATCTATAGAGTTAATATGCTAATAAGTGCACGTTAAGTAGCTTATCTCTCGCTTGCTTCTCGGGATTCTCGTTAAAGTCGCGCTGGAGTGACGTTGGGGAGCGTTCTTTATCAAAATCGCGGAGACCCGTGAAGTCGCCGCGGGCTTTTATGATTATCATCATACGGTACGCCGTAGTTGTGAAATATGGGCCAACGAGCGTTGGAAATTAAATTCTGTGCGAACGATTGCGAATACTTTGTCGTACCATGAACATCGAAATGACTGAATGCTCAAAGAATGCACAAACCCAGGCGGACGGACCTATATGTCTGCCAATTTGGCAGCAATCTTACTAACCAATGTATATATCCTGGCGAAAAACGCACTCTCCTCACTCTGTGTCCAATAACAATCTTACTACATTCCACCGCAATTCATGAGGAATTACTAAGAGTGTAACGTGAGCGTGTTAATAGACACGTGGGAAGTGTATTTCTCGCCACAGCAAAGATTGTGTCTCTCATGAATGGCGCACAAATATATCACAAACTGACAAAATAGAAATACGAAAGAAATGCCAACAAGAGTATCCGAAAATTTACTCGAAGCAATATATCATGCGAGATGTACTACGAAAGCCCGAGAGAGTAGCTTTCAGTAAATTGATTGCCGCATCAATGTAACTAGAAATTTACATCATCGCCCGATGTAAATCTAACGATTAATTCAGTGCAGTGTAATCTAACGATTAATTCAGTATAGTGTATTTATTCCACGAATGTGATTTACACGATTGTAAAGTTTCCATCACCGATTGTCTCACGTCGTGGCGATCATGAGAATGTACGTCTGAGAAAAGCGAATAACGTGTCTGCCAACGCTGTGCTACGAAATGCCTTATCTACATGATTATACGTACTTCATTTACTTTATCTAACGCATTTTTCTTCGCGTTCTTCACACTTCTCAGTAATGAAAGGTCTCTGAAAGTGGGTCATTAAGCAATTCTCTCCGCGCGACGTTAAGTGTCAAAAACCTAGATATTAACCTATTATGGACGAATGGGTAAACAAGTTTCTTCACAACGATTATATCCTACTGAGCGGTCTTCCCCTTCAAACGACACGCGCAGGTCACCCCACGCTTCACCCTGCTGCGTGGGGCGTCTGGCAGAGATCGCAGGAATCATCTTCAGCTGCAGGGGAAGACGTGATTCGTCTGAACGAGCTGTTCTCTCGCTCGGTAAACAGCCGATAGGCTTCGCGGAAGCGCTATTTACGCGAAGCTCTTTCTACGTTCCCTTCCCTTCTCCTCCCTCGATTCATTCGCCCCCTTGCACTCCGGGCTCTCCGAGCTGCGCTGCGCTCTTTCCGTCCTCCTTCATCCCGATTGCGCGCTTTCTCCCGCGCGTTTCGCCGAAACGGATACTTTCGGCATTAAGAAACGACTTTACCACCTGACCACGGCGAGGAGCACTCATAAATTCCGCCGTAAAGCTCACCGCGGAAGCTCGTTACCGCGGCGCATAAAATCCGGCCGGCAGTCCGGCGCATCGCGGCGCGATGCATCCTGCGAGAGATATTCGGCGGCGGGGAATCGCGCGGGCGCGGATTTACGGGCGACACGTAATGCAACGAGGTATGAATTAAGGCGCCGTGGGTACCGCCGCGCGTCTCGCGTCGCCACCATCCGTCGTTTTCGCGGCGACCGTAAAGCGCCGGGGCTATTTTCGTGGGCGGGTAAATTACATCGACGGCGGTGTGAAAGGAGCACGGTGGTTGTGTGTACGCGCACGGAAACATTATCGCGAATGGATGCGTAAATTGGCGTGACGCTACGTTTAAGGGCGAACTCAAAGTACGGTGAGTCATCAAAGCGCGCGCTCTAAGAATTAAGAAACCGCTTCCTTATCTTGCGCAATTCTAACTGCGCGCTCTCGAACGATTCCGATACGTAGCTTCTTGTAATCCCTTGTAATCCCTTATGAGTAATCTGCATGCAATCATGGTCAATTTTTTTCTTTCTTCGCGGCGTCGTGTGATTGCATGTAATTGCACACTGCCTATTGTTTTCTAAAAGTGTAATGCACTCATGGATGACACGATAAATGATAACGAGCATCGAAAAACCCTGACCGACATCGGCGCGACATGCACCAAAGACCACTGACCTGCCGAGACGATGATTCATCGTCGTCGTCGTTGTCGTCGTCGTTGTCGTCGTTGTCGTCGTTGTCGTCGTCGTCGCTGTCATCGTTGTCGTCGTTGTCATCGTTGTCGTTGTCACTGTCGTTGTCGTCGCCTTTAAATCTGATCCAAACGCGAGTCTACTCAAGTGACGACAACGCGAAATTCTGATAAGTGGCGAAAGCGAAATTCGGATTAACCAAATTAACGATAAAGTCTCGTTTACTTGGGCTGTACCCTCGGTTGGATTAATTATTCATAGGCACGAGTTGAAGGACTTTATCGCACTACCAAGTAAACAAATTAGTTAAATGACGCCACAGTCCCGATAGTGAAAGCGCGAAAATGATTGCCACACGGTAGCGAAATATCACCGCGGTAGCACGTTTCACAAGACACCACAAGTTTATGGCTCCCATTTGAACGCTCGTGATCGCGCATATTTCCTCTCCCTAATTGGTTATCCAATCAACAGAATGAAGAGAAACCGATAATCAAGGAATAACGTTTGAGCGCGATGATACGTCAGACTTCCCTCCGCGAGGTATGTGCGATTGTATTATTAAGCGCGTTTCTAAAATTAATTACGAACCTGTGACCTGCCAAGATGGAACGACGATTCGTCGTCACGACGATGCAGTGATTCAGACGGAAGCAATTAAGTATATGGTTCATGAAGAGTTCCTCAAACCCAAACTCCCGCGTGCGCCCGAAGGAGACGTATTTTAAGCCTGGCACTCGCGTTACATCAATTCGCGATGCGTGGGCATGCCATTAGTCTCTTTCATTGAACCCTTGTAAAGCGATGTATCAAAGAGCTTCAAAGAATCGCGATACACGCGCAGAACGATCGGGGAAAATAATCGCACTCAGTACGAGAGCGCTTATCGACGTGAAACGTCCTAATGAAGTCTCTCGCTGCGAGCACGAACGCGGAGAATTTTTCTCGCGGAAAATCCCAAAGCGCGGAGCACGACTTGATGGAATCAAATTACGCGCGTCTGCTTTTATACACGAAGAGAATATTGCAGTTTCTTTCTTATTTTTGATATAAAAGTTTTGCAAAACTTGATACAATTTCATATAAAAATTTTATATAGATTTTATATATAGATTTCAATAATTTCATATAAATTTTATATAAATTCTTTTCAATTTTACTACTACGTCCCTAGTAGTATAGGAATAGATTGTCAGTAAAATTTATCTTGCTACGAGACATGATAAATTTCACCACATTGCAAAAAATTTTGTTTAAATTTAACATATCTCACATGTCCCAATTTATTTCCCTATTTATTTCTCTTTGTCCCAATTTAACTCTAATTTTTGTGTTAATTTAACACAAAACAAATATATTGACAAATAATACAACTTATCTGTACATTTTACATATAAAATGTCACTAAAAATGTACATGTTACATATAAATTATTATTTTAACATTTAGAAATGATAAATATGAACTCAATACACACAGAATAGTCAAAATAACGCAATGACAATGTTAAATTGACACAAGAGTGTGTTAAAAATTTCTCTAGGAATCGATTTCGATACGAATATGAAATATTTTTACCCTCTAGAAACATAGCAAATTTTCTAATAGCACATTGCTATAAAATATAAATATATGAAGAGAACATTGTAGTAAAAGTTACAAAATTTTGTAAATCTTGGATCATATCTTAGTCGTGAAATGATGACCAAAATTGCTATATCTTTATTTAAAAATGTTACACACGTTTGACTTTTAACTATTTAAGTCACAAAAACGAAAAGACACAAGCAAAAGGAAACGAGTGAAATAAAGTCTGGTAACCACTTAATGTACAGAATTACTTAAATGTTTTTCATATTGTATACTAGGTAGATCGTCAAATTGACTACTTCTATAATCATATGTAGTCTAATGTATATCACAATTTTAGTATAGTCCAGCTTTACAAAAGACATTGTATAAATATAATTTTAACATAAACTACATTATTTCCTCCATGTAGCACATATAAAACGAGAGGATAACTAATAACTGCAGAATGCCGATCTATTCATTGGGGCTACAAAATGTTATAGTAACTTTTACTATAAAAATTCTCTCCGCCCACGCATGTCCAAGTGCCAAAAGACATCCCTGCGGACAACGAGCCTAGTTGCCGTGATTTATCAAGACGGTCTGAAGCATTGCCGAAACAAAAATAGATAGATATGTGTAACCGTATTAGTTTGTTGCTAAACAGCGGGCTCGGGTCCAGATGCATTTATTCTCGCGGTGTTTCGGGGAACTATATCGAAGAACAATCTTGGCCTGCACTTTTCGCGGTTGACAGGCCGTTAGTTCCATCGAATTTCATGCTGCGCAGTCCAACGTAAACACGCGGCCCGGTAGTAGCGTATTACTACTTGGAATTTTATTATTAACAGCAATCGCGCGCCTTGGCTCGTTATACACATTTGTAGGAATTCGCATGGTACCTAACGACGTGACGACGACAAGCTATTTCCTTCAGCTAAAGGTCGACGTTATTAACTCACGATTTCCGCGCTCAATCGTGGTGAATCGAGTCGAGAGTTCAAGTCGCGAGAGCATCCGACTTCATTCATACGACAAGTTGTTGCCTGACGTACGAGGTGAAAATCACGTCGTTATTTCGCGCGCACTTCTCTACGAGCGATTAATGCGAATTGAAGAAACGACGGCCGAGATATTGGCGATTCGCAATTTTTGCCAGCTGGCTCATTTCGGCACGCGAGAAACACTCGCTTGCGAGCTGAGCTTCTGGCTGGACTCGCCGCCTAATTAATTCCTGGAACCACGTCTGCGACGGGAATTGTCTCAGACACAGTATTTGTAGTTACACACACACACACACACACACACACACACACACACACACACACACACACATATATATATATATATATATCCATTTGAATTTACGTCACGAAGGCTTGGCCGGCCTCCAGGAGATCAAGTGCGCTTAATAAAATCTGAAATGTTCATCGGGCCTACACACTGCCCTTACACCCCGGTGTTTATTTTCGGCGCATTGTCTCGTCGAGATTCGCGAGGGATCGCATGGCCACGAAAAGCGAAAGAACTCGAGGCACCACAACTTCCCGCGCACGGTGTCTCCCTGAGAAGCGTGCTGACAGCCGGCAATTATGACAATGCGTTATCATGTTTAATGAAGTGCCCCGCGAGAAAGGTCCTTCGAGCGGGCTTAAAGTCGATATTCAGGGAAAAGTACGCACGATAACTTTCACGCCGGCAGCTACTAATTAGAAAGTTAATCCTTGAAACGCTATTTAACACGCGGCCACGCGAAGCGCGCTCGTGCCTGTCTCGCGAACGGGACAGGAAACGTCCCCGTCGGGGAACGCTTGTCCATCCTAAATCCGTTTCGACGTTTTTGAGAGGCGGCCGGCGAGGCGGCTTGTGCGCCTGGCGATTTCCCAAAACGCGCCGAACGCGGTAGCGTGGCTTTTTGTGCCTCCCCGCACAGCCAGGTGCAATTCGTCGGGCGGATTCTGGCGCGCGTCCAGGTCAGTGCGGCTCCGATCGAGTTATCGCGAGACCGCCGGGAGCTAGTTCCGGCTGATATACCGACGATCATTATTCACCGCGAGACGATACGATCGATTCAGGATGCGAGACGCGACGCCGTCGGCGCGCCGCGTTCAGAGTTTTCAAGCTCGGTTTTGGGTCAAATCCGCGCGCACATTTGGAGAACGTCCAAAGCACCACTGTGTGAGCGCGAATCGTATCGTAATCCAAAAATATTTTCCCCGTCGTCGTAACTAGACGGAAACTGCCGTATCCGAGCGCTCTCGCATCCCAATTGGGTCCGACGCGGAATTAACGGGCTCGAGCGAGTTTGACTCCTCTCCCGTAAGGTAAAAGCACCGATGTTTAAACATATATTTAAAATCTCAATATAAGATATACTGAGAAAAAATCTGAGAAAAATATTTATTATGACATATTTACTTGTATTGATATAAAATATTTTTCAAATAAGAAAACATGATGTTTTCTCAATACCTTTGCATTTCACGATAGCAATTGTTTATTCTATTTAAGTAAAAGAATTCAGATTTAAGTAAACACGTTATTGGTACTCACGGAAAAAAATATTTTTTATTTTTTAGATCTTTTCCCTGTCATACATATATCGAATACACACACTGAGAAAAAAAATTACTAAATTTCGAAAAACGTTTGTTTGGATAGTACTGTGAAGATATTTGTTTAAATTAAGTAATTATTTTCTAAAATTAAATAAAGAAGTTTTAAATATAAATTTGTTTCTTTAATTTTAGAAAATAATTACTTAATTTAAACAAATATCTTCACAATACTATCCAAACAAACCTTTTTTTGAAATTTAGTAAATTTTTTTCTCAGTGCACATATATTCCGTGTTAAGAATTTAAATATTCATATTTAAAGATTCAGACAATAAAAGTGTCCACAGAATTGATTGACTTTTGCTTTACGTCGTCTGACAAACGTTATCAGACAAAAGCCGTGACAAAGGTGACGTCTTCTTATTGTCCCTCTGTCTCATTATGTGTGTTTTCCTAATAAAAGAATTATTATCTGCTGATCACCCATTGACCGAGAAAAACAACAGCGCGTCGTAATCTCGTCGAGCACGAGACCCGTCAATTACGGCGCACCACGGTTTACAATATAATCAATAATTTCGACCGCAATTTCGGGCGGTGCGACGCGGCGGGCCGAGATGAGACGCGGACTTGGAAGCGCGTCTTGCGTGGACCAATAATGGAGATAATAATCGGGGCGTTAATTTTGTTTACACTGTCCGAAGGGAGGTGCCAGGGAATCGGGTCGCGCCACACCTCAGTTTCCATTAAACCCTTCAAAGAAATGGGAGGCAAGGCAAGGTAATTTCGTCCGTCGTTCGAGAGGCGCGATCAGTTAAATAACACGTTACCACCTTCGATTTAAGTTAACGCTCGCACGGGGATGAAGCCATTATAAAAAGCCCCTAGGTCGATGGGATGTCGATGGAGAGAACGGACGTCCTGTTTGCCTTACAACGGTTGAACGCGCGTGTACTTTAGGTCTTTAATAAAGTTGGCGTTATATTACCGGGATTGTATTACCTCTCGTTAACGCTTACGTCAATACTCGGAAGTTTCACGTTAGGTCAATACCTATTTGGGAACTTCCCGTGTGTTACAAGCGGAAAAAGACTCTCTATTGTTCCCTGATTTCTAGAGCATTTTTTCGGTTTCTTGTAACAATAGTTTGCGTAACGGTCAACGTTCCATCCCTTTCCCCTGTCGACTTGCACGAATTTGTTTAGTGAGACGCACAGTGGGATAAAAGGCACTTTTTGGATCAGATTCACCGTAGAGACAGCCCAATATTTAACCGATCTGATTCATCTTTTTAACTTACTCGTTGTAACTTTACAACTTAGTCGCGTATAAATTTAGAAAAATGAAGCTAAAGTTTAAAATAGCGGATGTGAAATATTGAAATTCTAAGATGCTTCTTCATTTTTTATACAAACAAATGAATTTGTGTAAAATTGTTCAAGTAATGAGAATCCAAAACGATCCGTTTGACGATATTTCGATGAAAATGACCAAAATTTTGAAAAGAAACCTGAGACGGGTATTCACATAAAGATTAAATTTCTACACGCGCTACAGAATATACTACTCTCTATAACGTTCAGCAGTATCCTGCTTTTAAGAGATAAGAATTTTTCTTGCAATTCTACACATCGTTTTCGTTGTTAATAGATTATGGAAACGTTACATTACCTCCGTCACCCACTCCGAGTCGATCGTTATCGCTGCATAATTGGGACTGTTGTAGCGTCGGTTAAGATCGTTTCTCATACGCATATTCTAGCAGATAATCTACAAATCTTATTAACGACTTTCCGCTCTAGAGTCGTAAAAACGAGGGGACAACCAGTTCTAAGGCGTAGCGGCGCGATTTTGCCACGAGTCGCGTCGTCGAGGACGTGAAAAACGTCAATCGACGTGTTTGTTCGAAAGCGGAAAAAGACACGATTTGTAGAAACAGGATTTCTAACAGAGGAGCTCGCCTGCGTGCACATATCGATCGATCACGATTCACAGCGTGCAGCGTGCCGCGCTACTTCTTGCGAGGATTAGGCGACCAAACTGGTCATCATAAACCGGCCTCTCGAATCGAAATTCGCCCGGACAATCCACTTCCGTCGCTCACGATACGAACAAGCCCACGAAAATTCTGCGTAATGTGCGGGGACTATTATGCTGCTCACGTTTTAGCGGCGAACCACGTGAGACCGAACATGTTCGGCAGGTAGCGCGACAATGTTCACAAAAACAACACGTAAAAGGCAAATACCGACGAAATTCCGTCGCGACCGCCGTGAGGACTGCATTAACGTAACGTTTGCCGAATCCGAAATTTAATCAATGGGACGGCATGTAATATTCATCGGTGACACGATCACGTTCCCAACTAGAAATTCATTCCATGGTTCTGACCAGATTGCAATCAGTTATCTGATTTGTATATAGTTTTATTGAGTTTTAATTGTTAACAAAGCCTTAATTATTGATAATCCTTATTATTAATAAAGACTTGATTGCCATGCTGCGTTATTTTCGGAATTTCTTAGAATGAAATTTTACTCGAAAAGTAGAGTGACTTTTCGCTCATATAAAACAGAATACTGCTAATTATGCGCTGAATAATATTCTTTCAGAGCAATATATAGGTACAAAAGAATAATACAGACAGTCGTCACGTAGAAAAATAACAGAAAAGCGAGATGAGTAATTAGACATATAAAAAGAAAAATATGAAAAGAAAAAAAAAGATAATGCAAAAATTCGCAATAGATACGAAGCCTTTAAAAAAGACTTTAAAGAAGACAATGAAGAAATGAGATACGAATGATAACGAAAAGACATGCATTAAATAATAATTATTAGCACAATGAATTTTGTTTGTCCTGATAAATATTTAAATATTACATACTTGAATAAGTCCAAGTGAAAGATTTTTGAACGTTGAAGGTAACAAATTTTATAGAATGGAATTCTCCACTCTTGCGATTTGGAGTGGTAGTATTTTCACTCATTTTGAGTGAGACTCCAGTGCAAGAAATGTAAAAAGTACACCACTTATCGGAACCCGATAACATCACCTTGTCCAAATCAAATAACTGATTGGGATCGACCTGATCAAGCCCACCGGATAAGATTTTAGTCGAGCTGCAACCGCAATCGTTAACACACGAGGTGACGTCGCAGGTTCTGTTTCTGCGTTTGTGTTTCTCCGCGATTATCGAGTGTATGTTTGTTTCACGACCTGTTGTCCTCGCAACTGAATAACATTAATAATTAATTCAAGAGATTACGATGCTAATGCCTGGCGAGACCGGACAAGCAGCGTTGACGGAACCGATTGCCACCGAATTAGCGGCTGAACGCTAAGAACACGGCGCTCTCTTCCCACCATGCGGTCATTCATAGAGCCGACAATGCGACTCGTTGCATAATCCGCGAGCCGTTGCGAAATCGCG
This sequence comes from Odontomachus brunneus, assembly GCF_010583005.1. Taxonomy (NCBI): domain Eukaryota; kingdom Metazoa; phylum Arthropoda; class Insecta; order Hymenoptera; family Formicidae; genus Odontomachus; species Odontomachus brunneus. The sequence goes on along the minus strand of NW_022639468.1, from coordinate 609,997 downwards.
CGAAAGAAGTAACGTGTCTCGCGGCACGCTTAACGACTAGAATTCTGGCGCCAAGATCCGCGATACGAGCATCGGTGTCACGTTGCGATCGAGCATTCGTGCGCGCGCCAACGATCGTTAATCGGTAAGAATTCCCGCGTTAGGAGCAGAAGGACACACCGTGGCCGTGGCTCCTTAATGAACACCGCCTGGCGAATGAGCAGCGATAATCACTCATTAAGCCGCCGAGTTTCCCCAGACGCTCTCGTCCCGGCATGCGTCGTAAAACTGACTTTTCATTTCTTTTACCGATTATCGTTCCAGCGTATTTGCTTATACCGCGCGTTTATTATCACCCTCGCTTTTTCAGTTCTCTTTCGCGCGGTGCACGGAGAAGTGATTTCTGCTTTGCTGCCGCCGCGCATAACGCACGAAGGGATCCGATCGACGTCGATGCGTCGAACAGTACGACGATCAAAGTCTGGGTGGCGATCATACAATCTTTTCCCAAAAGTGCAAACGTGGAAAGTGAAAAGTTTCACGTGAATTTGATAGCTTTATCAGTGATCATGCACACGGTAAAAAACATTTTGTATTTGTGTCGACTCGTGCAGAAATTGTTGACTCTTGTGTGTTCATTTAACATATCGTTGTGTCAATTCGACTATTCTGCGCTGAGCTCATAGTTACTATTCCTAAGTGTTAAAATAATAATTTATATGTAACATTTTCTTGATGACATTCTATATGTAATATATATATATATATATATATATATATATATATATATATATATATATATATATATATATTTATATGTACAGATAATTTATATTATATGCTGATATATTTGTCTTGTGTGTTAAATTACACAAAAATTAGAACGAATCAATTGGAACGTGTGAAATTTAACACGCAATTATTCACAATTATTTATCTTTTCGAACAATAAAAATGTGAGACTTTTCACGTTTGCCCTCCTAGAAAAAAGCTACACGATCGCCGTCCTGAGCGACCTCGCGCGCGGATAATCACGCGACAGAGAACAATACGCGATAAACGACAATCCGAGCCGGCGAATAATTACGAGCCGTGCGGAATTACGGGCGATTACGTTTGCGTACACGCGATTCTCAAGGAGCGAAATGCGGGACGTGGCGCGCCGTAATTTGTTAATCAACGAGATCAAAGGCCCCTCGTGTCCCATTAAACGCGCGATCACAATGTACACATCGAGTGATACACACTGCGTACAAAGCGCAAGCAATTAATCGCGACTCCTTGCGTCATTTAGCCGGATGACCACGTGAAATCTCGCGCGGCTAATGCTAAGCTCCGGCACGTTAACTATAATCAGCACGCCTCCGTCTTCATCCATGCATCCCCTCGGATACACACAATGGCCGCGCGCCGATAAGCCAAATTAATCGGTATATTCCGCACGCTCGATCGATTACCTGCGTAAAAAAAGCCCTACCTTACGCAATAGGCTGCCTTACGTGAACGATCGCGTTGGATCTCGCGGAGAGCTAACGACCACCAAATTAATTCCTCTACACTCGCATCGCGCGATCGACCTACAGATGAAATTAATTTCATCAATCGATAACCTGAAGAAACTAGAAGACTATATTTCCTTACATCATTAGTTGTACTATTACTGAGCTTCTTTTTGTTCTTTACGTGTATCTCTACGTTATTTAATATTATTCTTATCAATTTATTTTGCTTTTGCATTAACTAAATTGGCTTAGGCTAATACGTCGTTTTTTGTGTTTGTTCGATTTTTCATGTAGTCAGAAAAAATATTTTCTTTATTACCTTTATCTTATTAAATACCTGTATTACATATCTAATTAAAAATATCTATTAAATATCTTTTTTTTCATATAAATTTTGGTCAATTTCATTATGTTATTAGTGGTGCAGGAATGTAGACTAAGGTCTATCTTGCTAAGAAACATAACAAATCTTGCTAGAAACCTAGCAGATTTTTCAATAGCATATTTTAATTTCTAAAATACAAGTAGCACATCTGAGAAATGAAAAAGCAAGTTAATTACTGCACAATATCGATCTATCCCTCAGTCACAAAATCCTGTAGTAATTTTTACTACAAAATCCTTCCCGTGTGTGTGTCACATCCGTACAAAATAAAGTTATGGCGATTATTATTATTAAAGACAATGAAAAAGAGAGTAAAAACTCCGGAGTCTTTCCTGCGGCGGATCGTTATCCTCGAGCCGCGCGATCTTGGGTGGCCCCGAAAGACGCGCTCGAGACATGAAAGCTCGCTCCTGCCACATGCACGAGAAGATCATAAGGGAGCTTTACGCTGGCGGCGCGACCGTGAGAGACGTTCGTTTCGGCCGTTACCATAAAATTAATCGTTCAATTCGTTCGTCTAATTTGTCCCGCGTAAGGAGGAGAGCGACTACTCTCTCGCTTTACAACGCGCTTACGACGCGGCGACGCCGCCACAGTCGCGAGGTTCATCGCGTTCCACAATTTCGTCCGAGCGGTCGTCCGCACGGAGACGACGTGCACTTCGCGCGGCAAAATTAGGCTCCCTCCGTGTTCTCCGGGGTCTTGAGGTCGGTTCAGCCGTAACGAGTATTACGACGCGTCGCGCGTCCGTTCGAGACAACCTGTTTAGCTAAGCTGACTAATATCCGCTTGAGAGGAAGAAAGAGAGAGACTCGCTCGGAATGAACGACTCGACCTCGAGGAATGCGGGGAGTAGCTCGTCAAACGAACCACCGCGGATGATGCTACTGCCTCTCCTCGTGAATTGGAGAACTTCGAGGCCGGAGAACCGTGAGAATCGGCTGTATCGCGCGTTACCACAAAATTAGTGCGCATAATTCGCCCGTGCACGGCCGATCGTTCCGCCACACTCTTCACCAGAGCCGCTAAGTCGTGACTCTAGAAAAACGCTCCTGTGAATGGCTCGGGCTGGCTTTACACACGCGTGCATGTGGGTGCCCCTCGTTACGGAGCGGTTTCGAAAATCGTGTCGTCGCTTATCGTAATTTCAACGACCACCAGCTGCCCACTCGAGCATCGACGTCACTCCTCGGCGATCGACGTTCCCGAAACGTCTCGATCCGAAATGCCTGCCGCGCCGCGCTTCTCTCGGGGGAATCGTGTTAATCGCCGCTGACACGGACGTAACACGTCCTCTCCTCCCGTCGCGATTAACCGGCTCTTTTTTGTTGCACGGCGATTGTGCCATCGTCGGGCATGATAATCGTGAATGCCGCTCGCGCACAGCTAATACCGATTTCCTTGCGCAACTCGTCGACGAGCTCGCGCCGCTTGAGCGAAAGCAGCAGGTGGTCGCGCTCGAGGTTACCTGAATTTCGATATAGGTAAATATGGCCGGGCGAGATGAACAGTTTGTTCCATTGCAATTGCGACGCGTGCACCCCGATGGTTTACGGAAAGACGATCGAAGAAGAGCGCGAGCGCGCGAAACAATAACGCGACGAGACCTGGGAAAGAGATCACGTGATGTCGCCTACGTCGTTCGCAGATGAAAGAGACGTCGCCAGCGTCTAATTTACAGCGCGCTAGCCGTCGCCGTGGAAAAGCGTTTTATGCACGCACTGCGTATTTAATAATACGCGCTGCGCGAAAACGCGTACGCGCGCGCCAGCAAGCCGTTCGCCGGCGTCGTAAAGTATGATTTATTTCGCTCGTTCACCGCTTTTATGCCGCTCGTCGCCGGTAATTATACCAAATAGTGCGATACATAAGCCAATTTATCCAATACGACGGCCAAAGTGCGCGCGAACGTCTCGCCGTAATTCGCGCGTGCGGGTCTGATTGGTCGCGCTTCGTTGTTCGAGTACCGAATGATCCGCGAGAGTTGATCCGGTCGGTCGGCATCGACAGGTGAACGGCTGGAAAATTCAAATGATAATTTCTGTAACTTTCGCTCGGGGATATTATGTTACACCGTAGATAAATAGTATCTGCCGGAGGAACCGAAATAGAACTTTGATCGAATTCACTCTGAAGTCAGATCAGAAATCCGAATTTGGGGTTCCAGCTGTTCGGGTATCTTGGAAAATTCGAAACCGCGGATAAACCCTTATCCGTTATCCAAATAATCGAATATACGGACAGTTAGAGTGTTAGAGATCCTAACGGCTCTTGTGAAACCCTGAACCCACGCGCCCTCCTCGCCCCGGGAGGTCGCCGGACTGTAGATCCGCAACTGCGCTGTCGACTGATCGAGGATCTGTTCGACGACGCGGAGACAGATCGGGCGTTTGAGCCTTTCTAACACGAGCGCAATAATGTGACCGCCTTCATTGAAAAATCACGTCAGCCACGCCGCTCTCGCGAGAGTCCACGCTCGATTAGCATACGTAATGTGCGAGCACGAACTAATTACACGAGCCGACGAGCTTATCCTTCCTTTCATGCGGCCGGTAATTAATATATCCAACCGGGTATTTGCGCGCGCGGCCGGATAATCATTATCGCAAATATCCCACGGGCACGTCCACAAGTGTACTGCTCGTAAGCCCTGGTACAATGTGCCGTCGCGGTCGCGCGATATTCGTTGACACAAGTATCGCGCGCAACGCTCGATTTATTATTCCTCGCGATCCATTTCGCGTATTAACATACGTTGAATTATCGCCGAGACAGAGACACGTGTGGAAAATAGTTGTATTCTATTAACCGGACACTTCCAGCCGATGCAAACGATCGATAATTATACCGCGTGCCGCGCTGTGAATTTACATCACGACGTGAATGTTACTTTAAGCACGCCGCGATTACACCTTGGCGCATCGCGCGCGCGCGCGCGCGCGAAGCCGCGAACGACAGATCCGTTCCAGGTTGATTGATCGACGAGCTTATCGAGAGGCCCGATTAACATATCACTATCGTCACGCCTCAGCGTTACATAAATAATTAATGCGCTACATGAACGCATCGAGGAGCGTAGGAATTTTCGTTATGCAGCTTCGCCGTCCCACTATCTCTCTCTCTTTCTCTCTGTCTTTCTCTTTTTCCCGACGTTTACGCCAAGGAGCCAGGTGGCGGCTTTAATTAGCATTTAATCAGCTCGAGCGTGTATCACGAATAGGTATTACGCTCTTTACACGTTTCCCATTTATCAAGCATCGACAGTGCCGGCGATTGCATCGCCGTACGAAGAGAGAAGACCGCTCGGGCTCCATCACGCTCGCCTTCAAAAGCGCGCGAAGATTATTTGTAACGCGACGCTCGAACGATCCTCAGCGTCATTCACGGCGACAGGCGCGTGCGTAAATGACGCGCGAAGTCGCGCAACGTTAAAAGCCCGTGGCGTCCAACGTGCGGTGAGAGATGTATTCTCGCGTGTTCACTCCGACGCGAGGCAAGAGTGCGAATCGCGTTTTCGTCTCTTGAACCCGATCGTAATTTCGAATACACGGCCCCTCCTTGACGCAACTCATGATGCAAGTGGCCGGCGCGAGTGCCAGGGATGCGTGAGCGATCGCGCCAAGTGCACGAAGTCCCCGGGACGACGAGGAGGAGACTTTCGAGCGGCCAAGACCGCGCGACGTCGTTCCAGAAAACACGTGTTTCTTTTAGCCGGTGGTGGGTCCGGACGGTGTTTGCATAGATGTGTACGCCGCGGCGTGTGTTGACACTGCGTGTATCCCTCGCGCCTCTACTTTATGATACTCGCGCATTATGTGCTCTCACGTATGACCAATATTTACGCGGTGTGAACGCGCGACACCTAGCCGGCCGGTTTTACGTTACGTCGCAGGAAAATGACCCAATAACTTTGCAACAATGGGCCGCCTGTTTGCCGCCACGTTTGTCGCGCGCTTGCTTCTTTCGTTCCGCTAACTAATTACCCCTTTACCGAGAGGCCCAGCTAGTTATTCTGGCTAATAAGTCGTTACGTTGATAGTGTGCGTGCTGTGCACTGTTTGCAGCGATGACATAACGCTCGCCTCCACGTGTCATTGCTGTGTCTATGTGTTGAATCGGATAATTCACGCAAATGTTATTGTCTGACGCATTTCTTAACACTAAGACTACCAAAGCAGTCAACAAAATGACGGGTTTGTGGTTTCTCAGAAGAGTCACCGACATTTACAACGGCAAACACATTTGCATCATGTATTTTCGATCGCGACGTTGAATAAAGCAAAAAATAATAAATAAGCATATATTTATCTCCTGGCACATTATGTATTTTTTTTCCAAAACCTGTCATTTTGACCATTCCGACAAAAATAGATCGTTAGCCGTCTCAGTGCACGGAGAGAATTTTACAGTAAAAATGACTACAGAACCTTGTAGTCGCGGAGAAATAGATCGACATTCTGTGCGGTGATTTATTATCCTTTCTCACTTTCCATATGTGTTATTTATAGTTTAGGAACTGTGAAAGGTGTTACTAAAATATTTGTTGTGTTCTTAGTGAAATTTACTATATTAAAATAGAAGTACTAATATATAAAATATATATGTCCGGACATGTACCTAATAATCCTGGACATTCTTATTGTTTTGGTCTTAAAATATAAATATTTAAACTTTCAACATAAAATACGTACAAATATTGAGTACATACATTCTGTGCTAAAAGTTTAAATATTCTTATTAAAATAATAAGAAAGTCCAGGATTAGAGTATCTGGAAATTGACACTTTTACTTAGTGAGGCGGATTTTGCTGACAGTCTCTGCATACTTATACTACTAGAGAAAGTAAAATTGTAAATTTATGTGTGTAGAAAGAAAACTATAATACTCTCTCCGTGTAATTCATGTTAATACTATCGTATCAGCCAAAGCGAATGCGACTGCCAAACGCGAAGAATGATTTAATGCCATTGCGAATACGTGCAAAAAATTATGCAACTGTGAAAATACACCATTATGCAGAAAAATAATTCTTATCTCCGGCGCGTGAGTTAATGCTCGTTTCGTTACTCCGGCCGAGACGTGCTTCGCGTAGGCGCCAACCGGCGCATTACGCTAATTGCATTCTGCTATAAACGATAGCTGGCGCGTCGTCGTATCGCGCGAGATCTCGCGACGGAGATTTTATTGTAATGCGTATAAACAAGTGCTCGCGCACGTTCGTCAGAACAATTGCAGTCGTCGCGTGGAATGCATCGGTCATCGCGGACAGTCGATTTGGTTTCCGCGTGTGCGAATTGATTAACGTCGATCGACGCATGCGTTTCGGTGATTCATTATTCATACAACTGAATAAATAAAACTGAAGAAACCGCTCGCACTTCCATCAATGTTCGCGACTGACTTTATGTAATCCACTTCCACGACTCGTTCTTTCCAATTTCCGCTTTCTTGCGCCCCGCGATAATTACCGCGCGCGATTTAACGCCGAGGAATTCCGCGGCGTCACATCGTCCAAGTCAAGACGTGGAAGGTCGAGCGGTGTCCTGCTCCTTTCTGAAGGATAATTGAACGCACGTCGAGAAAAGAGAAAGAGCCCGCGATCGCTCGTCGAGCGTCACGCCGATCGCGTAAAATACGGGACGGAGACTCGCGCGGAAGGCGATGGAAGGCTTTCGCAACGGAAAGAATCTAGACTCCATGCAGTAACGGCTTAGGGTCGCCGCGAGGAAAACGTGCGACAAGACTATTAACCAGCTATAAACCTTGCGAGGATGTAATTAAGCGACGTGCGCGCGCGCGCGTTTTTCCACACGGCCGATCTGCATTCAACGAAGCCGTCGAGGATTGCGTAAAAAGAAAAAGAGGATGTGTGACCTCATCGCGGCTGAACTTGGCGAATCTCTTTCGCGACTACTGAGAAACGCCGACTCATTCTTTCTTATAATCGCGCCACGATCGTTGCGCGAAACTGCGACTTTCTATGCTTATCCGGGCTGTGAGCAACGGGACGCGACATTCGGACACTCCATCGCTCGCTTCCATGGCACACACGACCGAGTGACATTTCGCGCGTGATGTCCGTGGCGGGCTTTACGAGCTATCAAAAAGCTCGAGTGATTCACGACCGGGATCTTTGGTTTTATTCGAACTTTCTACCGGGCGGGAATGTACTTGTAGGTGTAATAATATCCCCCCTTAAAGTTCAATAATAATAATATGTGTGTGTGTATGTGTATGTAACGAACTTCTACCTCTTAAGGGAGTGCTGAAGCTGAAAACTTTACCGACAGAACACTGACATTTTTCTACAAAGTTTACATCGTATTGGTTACACGGAATTATAAATGCTTTTACGCAGTGAAAGTACGTGCAAAAATAAGAGCATTGCTCGTTATGTGATGAAAACGAACAAAAAATTTTTAATGTAAAATCTCAAGCTATCAGTTAGCGTAATGTTTGCCTAATCCAAAAGTTGCGCAGCTCTTAGAAAAATTTTTAAGAACATTGTTCTACCTTCGCATCTGCATTTGGAAGCTTAAGAATATCGAAAAAGTTTGCAGAAAGATTTCTACATATATATGGTTAGATTTTCCGTTGAATATGGTAAAACAAAGCAACACACATTCATGTAAGTTCTTTGTATATACAAGAAATACGAAAAGGATAGCGTGATATATGATTTAATGACGATCGTCTCTGCATTATCGACATTGTTCGAATTCGTCATCGACTCCAGCATCTCCTTAAGGGAAAGTTCTGGTTTAGATAGATTTTGACATTGATATTTCTATCCATTTCTTTGAAAAAGAAAATTTGTAAAGGCCTTCTATTTTTTGACTATCTAAATCAGAACCCCTCCTTCCTCCATTACTCTCACACGGTCTTTCAAACGCGAAAAATCCTTACAAAATTCCACACAAGTTCCTACACGTACAAAAAGAGAACTTTAGTTACAAAATGATATTTCCTGCAATCTCATATATTCTAACTCTCATCGAAAGAATATTTCTCTTCCACTTCCTGACAAGTGGGTTCTATTAATCTGAAATCTACTAGATAGTATTCCAACTTCTCTCCTCTTAAATTAAGAGGATTACTTGAAGCAAAATACCCTCTTACACGATACGAGAGACAAGTAATGTATATTGCTGCGCTCTGCCATGTTAGGCGTGACAGACTGACCACCCGAGTCGAAATTTATAATCTGCTATAAGTCTCGAATGCCGTCATTACAATACTTCGTGAACAGCATAAAGATACATTATATGGGCATAAGTCACATAGATAACGTCAGAATCATTGAGATGACAGCCTGCAGTACGATCTTTCGAAAGAAGCGACAGCCGTTTTGAAAGAAGATGGTGATCGGTCGAAACCATTGAAGAATGCAGACGTATATAAAGTATATATGCCACCTTCGGTCACTAGTGTTTTTTTGCTAAACATTATGCGTTCTTTTTTCACTGATCCACAAGTTCGACGGTATTTGTGTGTTTTACATAAAATTTTGAATTATTCATTAATGAAATGAGCGCGTGCAATATCATGAATGAGCTGTGATGGCAACGTCCGCCGTCGTATATTTATAATTCCGGCTAAACTGAACAAAAAAGTTCTCTACCATTTTACAAATGACCACGCGGTTATTACTTAACCTTCCGCGAAGCATGTGGGATTAAATTAACCCTAGCGGTTTTAAAACTGCTGTATTTTTTTCAAAATATATAGATCTGCGCCTATTACAAAAACGACGAAACGCCATTTTAAAATGCATTTTTATTCAGATGATATTTTTGTAGATAGATAATGTTTAGGATAAAAAACCTTACATCAGGATATAGATCTATAGAACTTTTATTCATCTGGTTCGCGAAGGGTTAAAGAAGAGATTGATGCATTATCGTGCACAATCATGCATCAAATAGTAGTCTACGAAATGATATAGAAATATGGTGTTCAGTTTGATGAGTTCTGCCTGCATATAACGGATATGTCATTAATACGTCAGGCACTTTGTATAAGATTCTTTAAGATTCAAAGTAATACAATTTTCGGATTAAAATTTAGAAGTCAGATTAGGAAATTCAAGTTAGGATTCAAGTAAAATTCCTTAGTATTCAGGGAATTCTGCTAAAAATAAAATAATATTTTTTTTTGGATAATCATATTGTCAGAGTATGTTGCTTTCAATCCAAATTAAAACGACTAGTCTGTTTTAATTACAAGTCCTACATTATCGCCATTCATAAAATACGGTCTCTCAGACCGACGGGAGCGTCACACTTTGAAGCGCGAGTAACCGAGTATTAAGATTGATTCTCCCGCTCTGGGAGAGAGAGGATACCGTGAGATATTCATACGGTGAAGATGCCAGATAAACTTTAATACGGAGTCACGTCGTGCGTAGGGTTCACTGAATCACCCGTCGCGCCCTCGTGGATCTTTCCCCGTGACTCGTGGATAAATAACGATGCGCCGCAGACGCGGACGCGGCCGCGGCCGCGGACCCGTCCCCCGGCCATTGTTGCGTTCAATTAAAATGCAAGCGAGAAATCATGCGCGTGAAACCCGATATACCTAAGCACACGCGTTCCGTGAAAGATTTAAATTTGCTCGTTACGTGACAATCAGACTCGCTCGTCTCCGGAGACGTCATGTGCTTCCTACACGCTCATAACGTCCATAAATACGCATCCCCGGGGGCACACGAATAATGGTAACTGGCCATCCTTATGGAAATTAATTCTCGCTCACAAGTGTCATGGAATAGCTACCGCGCCCGCGACAGTCACTTTTCCCCGAGCGGTAGAGCACTGAGAGAAAGAGAGAACGAAATAAAGAATGAGAGAAAGAGAGAGAGGGAAAGGGAAAGAAAAAGTCGACGAATTTAAGAAACGCGAGTCGCGCGACATTCCGCGATATTTATCAAGCGCCGGCTGCCGCACGCGCGAAATCCATTTTTCCGGCGGCGCATAATGCGGCGTGAAATTAATTTTCTCGGCTTACTTAGTAAAGGCTCGCCGGTTCGACGGTGCGACTACTTCGCAACGGTATTATTATTAGCGACGTCGGAACAAAAAGTCGACAGCCGCCAATGGACTATGCGCGATATATTTCTAGTATATCGCAACAATCTTCGCGATATTAGCCCATATTTCACATTCCTCCTCCGGTAAACCAACTATTACTGTCTGTCTTGTCATTATTTTTTTAGTACCCGCTGTTGGCTGTATGCGCTGGACACCGTGACGTATTTCTCGTGTTATTTTCAGTAACTGCTCGCGTTAGCTCGACCTTAACGAGATTCGCGACGAATCGATAACGATGACAGAAATTCAATAATTTCAGAACTTATTCCTAAGTTTGGAAGATTAAGGGGATGCCAAAAAACCTCCAAAAATACCAATAATACCAATAAATCTCCAAAAATACCAATAATATAGAGACGATCTCGTTAGATATCTACGAAAACGTCATATCAGATATATAATACGATCATGTTATCTCTTCCCTTTTCGTACTTTTTGTACATTATAGACTTATGTAAATGTGTGCTGCTTTGTTTAGCCATATTTAGGAAAATATTGTCATATGAAGGAATCTTTTTGCTTTTTGTTTATTTTTAAGCTGCTCTCGATTTTCATTTATAAAGATACAAAAATGTTTTTTGAAATTTTCTTCAACAGAGTAGACACATTCAATATGTACAGAATGCAAAACTATTATAAGATAAACACCCAATTATTAACACTCCCTTAATCATTGACACTCCAGAAAAAAACTTGGTTTTCGTTGCAAGCAAATTTTTTGCTTGCATTCTATAAAGCGACGTCGGACAAAATGTAAATATTTATACTGACTGACAGCACGTACTGAACATTGCTCCGATTTATTTTTGCACGTATTTTCATTGTGTAGAGGCATTTGCAATTCTCGATATATACAATTCCGCACAGTCGATATATACAACGTAAACTTCGCAGAGTTTGGTTAAAGTTATTGGTTAAAGTTTTCAAGCATGACCTCCCTTTAAGAATACAGAACTCGCAGCACTGGATTATCTTCTTCATTTTCTCTTTTGTTTGTTTTATACACCTGCTACTTTTGTGCGCACACGCAGATAACAATTGGCATTAAACGATTCGCGACGGACTCGCGACGTTCCGTTGCACAACGCAAATGTCGCAGCGGGCTGATCGCCCAGATTTACGATGCATAATTCGCGACATCGCCGCCGCGTTCTAGCGTGTACCCCGCCGGTGCGATTTATACACCGCCTTATGCAAATAATAATTGTCGTAATAATTCTACGCGAGTTTCTGCGCGTTCGCGTGTCAGCTCGGATTTACCGCGTTGTATTAAGGCGCACACGCATGCTCGTCGATGTACGACAGATCAACTACCATGCGATGTTTCAGCACCAGTGCCTCCCAACCTCCGTACCATCGACGACACCTCCGCCGTGTAATCTAGTTTCAATTTGCGACAAGACAGAGACGCGCACAGCGGCGTCAGCGTCCGTTGGATCAGCGCTTACGCCACTGCGGATCCGCAACACGATCGTGTAAGCTCGGGAGATATGTCACGCGTTGTGCGATCTATCACACTATCAATTATCCCAGTTTTTACGGTTTCACGCGGAACGTCGGCTGGGAATCGCTGCCTCGAGCGCGTCGCTTTAATATCGTTAGGTTCGTTAGAATCGCTCGCGAAAAGATCGTGATAAAATGATTGAGGCACACCCACCTCACAAGGTGTACAAGGAAGTCATTGCCGTGTATCGTAGGCAAAACACCAACGCTGCGAAGTAACGATTACGCTAATCAACGATACGTTAACGGAGCCACGATGAACACGACGGGGGAACAGCCGATGCGAAAAACTGACAGAGAGGATTTTGCACCGACGGAAACTCTATTGAAGCCTCACGGGCAAAAGCAATCGCAATAAATTGTAGGCGTGGGGAATATTCACTGAGAGAAAAAGACATGGTAGTGGTGACAACTATACGAGTTTAGTGTGTAGAATCAAGATATATAATTTAGTTAAGTATTTTGCAGTTATATATATATTTTGCAGTTATATACATATATTGCAACTAAAACTGCACTGAAGAAAACATTATCTTAAAATCAACAAATATTTTTTTGATGGGTGCCATTAACATTTACTTAAATCTAAATTCTCTTTATTTAAATCAAACATTGTTTACCTGATTTAAGTAAACAATATTTGGTTTAAATAAAGAGAATTTAGATTTATAAATAAATATGTTAATGGCACCTATCAAAGAAATATTTGTTGATTTTAAGATAATTTTTCCCTCAGTGTGTGTATGGCTACAAGAATTATATAGTATATACACGGAAAAATAAACAGTATAGTTGGTCCATACATAAATCTGTTTGTGCCAACCAGATTCGGTACTGATATGGTACTTATCTACAAAGTTATTAGGAAAATGGTAGAGGGCTTTGTGTGTGTGTGTGTGTGTGTGTGTGTGTGTGTGTGTGTGTGTGTGTGTGTGTGTGTGTGTGTGTGTTCAGTTTGACTTAATGTACAAACATACAATGGCGGACGTCGCTACTACAATTCATCTACCATATCTCGTGACCATTCATAAATCTTTTTTAATTAACATCTCGATAATTATTGCGAATATCACAAAACGGACTATTATGTTCATTTCAATCCGTGCTATGTCTCCACGAAAGCTTCGGAGATTGTTCTGGGATACTTTATATGACACAAGACTCATTTAATTGTCATGTATATACAATAGTTGTTACCATCATGGCTTTTTCTCTGAGTGCACGATGAATTAACGTCTCTCGACAAACTGACGACTTGAATGCGTATCTGACATCTCAAAAATCATTGACTACACGTCAATCGGAATTAATCACATCTGCATAATAAGCATACGCGTTCGTTGTACAATTATCAAGTTTTATCGATGTAATCACTGTAATCACGATGGAAAAATGTCCGGTATATCAGCAGAACAACAAATCATTAGTAGAACAAGAAAAAACGAGTAGACGCTAATTAAGAAGATCGATCGCCAAGTGAATTTAAACGACGTTTACATCTCGCCGACGCGGATATTCATAATGGTAGAATAATAACACGGACGATCTCGTGCGAAAGAATCGACGAGCTTTATCTCGAATCTACAATGTTGTCCTCTTCATGATGTGACAAGTCATTAAAATGAAAATTTATTCGAAGGCGTGTATTGAAAGATATACGATTAGATACGACAATTCGATGTAATGACGAAGTAGCTTGTACTTTGTCGTATTTTTACCGGGACGAAACACGTTCACCGACTTGTTGCATGCGATATAAATTTATTGCACATATGATAAACTTTCAAACTTGATAGAACTTTCAAACACCTGACCGAGTTTGCAAACCTACTCTGTAATTTTTAACGAATGTTGTTATCGTTATTTTGTCGTTGCGCAGTTTTTCTATCATATATTATATCTATGCGAAACGATAACGTAACGATAACGAATCTATCGTTCAAAGTTACAGAATTCAGTGTTGATCATTAATTAAGATGAAAACTTTGTTCAACTAAAAATTAATAATCAAAATAAGTCAACGTCATATATGTGATCGCGAATAATTTACTAGATTGGCAAAATTAATTAATTTATATAGATAACTATATTTATTAATTAATGTATATAAATAATTACATCAAAGTTTAATCAAATATCATCAATCAACTTCACATGTGCTAATTAATTGATTACTGATTCGTCCATAATTTTAGTCAACATTTTAATTAATTAATGCCCAACACTGCCTACAGTTCGAATAATTATCGAACCGGTATTAATGATATCGTATAGCTCACGATATTATCCTTGAATGAGAAGTCACGACAGCATCGCGCCGCGAGCGTGACTTTTAGAAAATGTGCATTGATTTTCGCAGAAAAGTCAATGGACCCGAACGGGATCTTGGCAAATGCTTCACGTGCAAAACGATCCGCGCCGAGTTTATCATAGACGCGTGAGTGAGTGCGTGCGTGCGTGCGTGCGTGCGTTTAATGCGCTTCTCCTTGAGTATGCATTGCTATAATGTTACGTGCTTCTCGGAAGAATATTGCCGTTCGATCGCGTCCAGCGCGGAACGAAATAGTCCGTATTATAGAAGCCTACGTCTCCTCGGTTCATTTTCGCGCGATTATTAACCCTAAACATGAAAAAATTACGCGAACCCTAAAAATAGGTAAATTTTACCCACCGTATTTTTATTCGCTTCCCTGATGTGAAAATGCTGTCTAATAATATTTTCCCTAAACTCTTTTTTGCAAAGAAGAATTTTGGAATTCTTCAGAACAAAAGAAGAAATGTGTTATTAGACATTTGATACTCTTTCTTACTCCTTCATTTCCACCAAGGTTATAAAAACGATCAAAACTCTTCTCCTTTTAATCGACAAGAAAAATATCGAGGAATGTGGATCTATTAATATTTTTGCGATTCAATGAAGCTGAAAAGAGTTATGATAAAAAAACAAAACATATATTTTTAAGAACTGTAGTTGTTGCAGTTGTTTCTAAATTTCACTCACGTGTGTTTAGGATTCTAGGATTAATTAATCGGTCGATTACTGACATAACGCGAAGAAGCGCTGTTGCTGAAAAAGATTCGTAATCTTGAGATAAGTCAAAGAATAATCGTTGAAAAAGAGAGAGAGAGAGAAAGAAACAGTCGAGGTATACTCGACATCGCGAGCTATGCAAACAAGTTAACATCGTCAAACAGAAGTTTCATGACTGCCGTCTCTCCTCGCACCGCTGACTTTGTACTTATCACAATAAAGCACTATCATCCGTGCGACGGTAATAACATAGTATCCGAGTAATAGCTGGGTTATCAGCGATGTAAGGAGCGATACCGGTACCACCGAAAAAAATCATGGCACGCTCGACGGCATGTGCGGCCGATTGCACGTGCGAGAGACCGCCCGTAGAAAGTAGGAAACTATGTGGACCAATTTATAGTCACCGACGAGTGCTCGCGGAAATGTTCGCGACGCCATGACTAGTGTCCGCCAATTATTGTGTGACTACTCTTCCCGACGTACATGAAATATGGCACGTTACTCTGAATAGAAAAGCATTTGGAGGAAATTTTATAGCAAGAATTACTATAGAATATCTTGTGAATATTTGAACCGCGAAGTAGATCGACATTCTGCAATAATTATCTTTTCGTTTCGTACGTATATTGAAAGAAAATACTTGAAAATTTATTTGTGAGATATAACACTTACTTTCGTGAAGTAAAATTTATTTCGGTGAAATAAACATATTTCTGTGAATAAATTTTATATTCTGCAAATAAATTTTCAATTTTAACTTGGTTCTCTTGTGTGCTACTTTAGAAACTGAAATGTACCATTAAATTGCTGTTAAATGTGTTATGTTTTCGGCGAAATTTTCTTAGCAAAATAAATCTGAGTCTATCCTTGCAATACTAAAAACATAGCAGGATTGAAAATAATTTATATAAGAAAAAACTCTAAAAAATATTCTCTCCGTCTAATCGTCATATAATAAAAAAATTATTGTCAGATAATCATATTTGTAGTAAGAGTTACAGTAGTGTAAACGACATATCACGCACTGGAAATTTATTCCATGATCCTTCGTCACAAGTTGATCCCAATCAACTGGTCTGGTTGTCTGGTTTGTATAAGGTGATGTTATCGAATCCTGATTATTGATAAGGTTCTAATTATTAATAATCCCCACTATAAATAAGGTCCTGATCGCCACGCTGCATTACATGACTCATCAGGACCCGATATCATCATCTTACGCACACAAACCAGATAACTGATTGGAATCAACTTGAACAGGACCGTGGGGTAAATTTCTAATCGGGTTACCACTACTACTACTTTCTTGTTGGAACAACAAAAAGGTGTAGTTGAAAATAACTATAATTTTAGAGAGATTAACCTTTTTTTTTCTCTCAATGTAATCTCGATCGTTTGCTTCCTTGCGTCATTCTCGTCCGATAAAGGCGACTGCGCCTGAACGTACACCGACCGTTTCTTGCGAGTGTCGTGCAATATCCACGAAGGTCGTTTTTAACTTTGGCATTTCGATCCATAACATTGGCATATTGATGACGCTCCTCGTCGAGAGCGAGGATTTTTAAATCGGTTCTCTCCCTTCGGATTTCAGCCCGTAATATTTAAAGCGATCGTCCATAATTGGATACCTATTTGCGAAACGAGACGGGATAAAATTGTGATTGAGAATATAACCGAGACATGCAAATCGTACGAGATAATCTTCGTGATTTAATCGGCAAACCGCACTGAATAAAACTCGACGACAGTGAGGAGAGCTCGAGACATCATTAACATTTTATTTCCCCGTTATGTGAACTGTGAACACCATCGAGTCGGTTTTCCCACATTTATAAATGAGGAGATGACTTCGGCGTCATCGAGGTCACGCATTGCCAGCAGCCGTCGGTGAACACGCGAACTGATAATTTCGTAACATTGTCAGACGCTTTTCTTCGTAGCGCGCAATCATTGATGCGCTTCCATCAATGCTCACCGATCACGTTCGTCGATCACGAACTGATTTAAAGGCAGCGAGTGTCGTTAGAATTTCGCCGAGTCATGTGTGTATGTGTACGCGCATTATTCAATTCGCATTCGTGCATAATTTTGTAGGTTCGTCTATAACGACAGAATACTCACGATCTCCCGGTGAACGATCTGCAAATTGCCACCGACGGAAAGCAGCAATTTATTTGGCACTCAACCAACTTTGCGAATACACACTGAAATAAAGATTTGATTGTCTGGGACGGAAGTTTAATACGCCCAATTAAAATTTGATTAAAATAGAATCAATCAAACGTTTGGTAACTGCAGCCAGAAAATTCCATTGCCGTTCTGTGTGCTTTGCTTTCTCCACAATGCATGTGCTTGACGCATGTAAAAACATGGTAATGCCAACCAAATCATATATACCAAATATTTTAGTCCCAAATGCAAAGATAATTTTCTTTTTAATGTGCACATACATTAAGGCTCCTGGGGAGTCGCATCATCCATCTCTTTTTAATGACGTCAGAAGCGAGAAAACGCATGCTAAAAATTCCTGCAAAATACGTCGAGATAAACAGATATATCCACAAAACGACATTTGCGATCGATTAAGTACACCTCTAAAATACTCCGTACACTTTCCTTTTGTTCTAACAATCAACAGATAATTATAAAATAAATGTGACGTGCAATCGTCTTTTCTAACCTAATTTCCTCATTATCTTGTCATATTAATTTTCCGATTATCTATTGATTTTTAGAACAAAAGGAAAGTGTACGAAGTATTTTAGAGGTGTACTTAATCGATCGCAAATGTCGTTTTGTGGATATATCTGTTTATCTCGACGTATTTTTCAGGAATTTTTAGCATGCGTTTTCTCGCTTCTGACGTCATTAAAAAGAGATGGATGATGCGACTCCCCAGGAGCCTTAAGGTAAAAACTTTCGAAATAGAACTTTCCAAATTTATGATGACTCTGTGAAAACTCATATTTTTGCACGCTCTTTTCGTGCGTTGCAATTTAACGATGTTTTGCGCGCGTCAACTGGTGACATGCGAATAAATCGTAGAAATGATGAGACATAGTAGCTATAATATAGTCATCCTACATTATATAGTAATCGGCATATCCATTTGCGGAATGTGGCGTTAAAGATAATACACTCGCGAGAAAGGAATATGCAAAGAATCAACGAGTCAAAATCGCAAAATATGTCTTTGAACGAGATTTCCGTAATTCCCTTCCCCATTTTCAAGAAAGAAAGAGAGAGAGAGAGAGAGAGGAAGACAAACGACTGCGAAAATGAGAAACTCGGGAATGTCTTCGTGCTCTTTTGAACTCTGTCAAGCTCAGGCGATTCTCCACGATTTTGCATTACGCAGGCGTCATCACGGCGCGAAACGTGGACGAAGGTTGGACCAGAAATAAAGCGTCGTAATTATAGTGGTGTCGAAAAGCGGCTGGTATAAATGGGGCTTTAGGAGAGAGACAACGGCGACGACGATCGCGGTGGTCACGAGTCACCTCGACAATCACACGGCGGGCACATACTAAAACGGAGCCGCGGATGTAGGTTCTCTATTCGGCCTGTCCAGAAGAGCAACGACCCGCTCGCGCGGCACAAACTCCAACGCGGTTTACTAACATTCGCCAGCTAGACACCGGCCAGCGCGAGCGAGAGTCGTCTATCTTCAGTCGCGCTGCTATTTCGGCCAGCGACGCGCGAAAGACGCGCTTCTTCTCTCTCTCTCTACATGCGCATACTTGCGTATACCCCGGGGTGTACACGCGGCCGGCACGCGCGATATAATGTCGAACGATCCGATGATATACGAACGCGAGAATTCCTCGCGAGAAAGCTTCCAGAGGGAGGGAATGCGCCAACGTCACGCGTGGGTGGCGGGAAGCTCGTTGTTGGCATTAAAGCATCGAGACGATTTGTCGGTCTACTGAAATACGAGCCTGCGCGGGGAAGTTTCACCGCCGGCGATACGTGAAACTTCGCGCAGCCTGTAGATTCTCCGATTGCGGGAGCCCCCGAGATATAAATCGAAGTAATACATAAGGAATTAGTCACCCGCGTGAGCGTGGCGCGCGAGAGAGCAACCGATATCCGATCGGGAAGGGTTGAATCCTATTTTAGAAACCGGTCCTTGAAACGCGCGTCCGTTCACGCACGCAAAGATATCCTCTGTTTATTTGCTCGATCGCGAGAGAGAGAGAGAGAGAGAGAGAGAGAGAGAGAGAGAGAGAGAGAGAGACTCGCGAGTAGGCGAAGCGCATCGTCATCACAATCGCGGCTTTGCCGACGATGATAATCGAGACGCAAGTCGTCGATGTGCCCCGCACCAGCCCGATAACGGTGCGTCCACCACGAGAATCCCAAGAGGGGACTGCTTTCGAGAGGAGCGTTTCCATTAACGTTACGGGGCTAATTACCTGCGACTCCACTGGCCTGCTCCGCCACTTCTGCCGGAGGTGGCCACGTGTAGGTCGCTCTAATCACACTCCCCGATATCCACGAAGGTTCCACGAAGGTTAAGTACAACGTGCTTACGGCGTACGGTGAATTCCCTCAACGGCATCTCTCGCGTTAAAAGAAAGGAAGAAACAGCGTCGTCATTGTCTTGTCATACTCCCGCGGCCGGCAACGCCTCCACTTGCAATTGTATGCAACGATACGATACTTATCGCTCGAACGCGCGCAATGACGGAATATAATTAGATTTCGTGGACTTTTGAAAAGTCTGACAACTTCGGACAAAGACACGTCGTACAATACTCACTGATACGAAGAGACCTTGAACTCTCGTGTCTCCAGTCACTCGTCGATCGAAACGCAACGCAAACGTCGCTGACGGACGCGAATAACATTCTCGAGACGATCTGTTCCTGGATCATCCGCGAGCGAGGGACTAATTGAACCGGATGGAAATGCAACCGAGCGCAGATGGAGACCTCGGCTGGAGCCTCGGCTTGTCGACGTAGCGCGAAGCGTCTAAAGGCGTCTTTTGTTGCGTCACGGTTTCACGCTCGCGATTAGTCACAGGATATCCCGCGCGGCCGTTGAAAATCAGCCGACTGTATCAGCGGGATCGGGTTAAGGCCACGGTTCAACGAGGTCTTGCTTTTTCCTTTCTTTTTAAGGCCGCGATAGTAGCAGCCGGTATTTACACAAAGACGCTGGTCGAGTGGCTCTCTGAATATAACTAGGAGTTCGTGGGCGCAGTCGAGTACCTTCGTAGATCCCGAGCACAATAACGCCGCGCGTCGAGGCCCAGGGAAACCGAGCCCTAAGTGTATCGTCAAGTGCGAGAAATTCAATGGATACTGTGAGAACCGGAACTTGCGCTCCTTTCCAGAGGAGGACCCGTGATAATTGTCACGTTGAAGCTCGGCGAATGGCGTGACAGTCGCACGCACGTCGAATACCGAGTCGTAATCTTGTTGAGCGCCGTGGTAAAATTTCTCATTGCATATTCCTCCAATTCTCATTTGCATATCCCGGAACGGAAACTTTTGTTTATCGACTTTTTGCTTCTCGACCACCCCGTAGACGCTGTCGCTCGCGGAGCAATCGATCCTCCGTGAGCTTTCACCGTATTTCGCCGCACTTCTCCGGAAAGATAATTGACGGGCCGGCGCTTTCACTGAGAAAGCTTCAGAAGTATTACGCAACGCCCAGTTCCCTTTCTCTCTAATGCAACGGAAAAACCAAAGAAAGCTGCGCCACGCTTACCGACGCGAGATCTCGTTAACGGTGTCGTAAATGTCGAATCGTCGCGCCGATGATTTACCTCGCCGTGGCGCAAGGGCCCCTGACGATCCTTGAGAACCTCTGCCCTCGATTCCTCGCGACTAATTGAAAATTCCTGACCGCCCATTGTCGACGACGACGACGACAAGCGCGCGACTTGCACAAGCGACTACAAATCAATCTTTCGAACTCCCGATTTTCCCGTCAGTGATGCGCGCAACGAATCGATGTTTCCTCGCTCTTTCTCTCTCTGTCTGTCTCGCGATGGCGGGAAGGACGGCGAAAGGGAAGCCCACGAAACAATCGGTCGAAACGTGAACGCCCGTGGCGTCTTCGAGGGTTGTCTCCGCGGGCGGCGTTGCGGCATTAAACGCCCTAACAGGCTCGTAAGTGTCGCCCGTGATTGAAGAAAGCGGCAATTACACGCGCGCGTGTTCCCCCAACGTTCACGCGAGAACGCCATAAAGCACGCGCCAGGAAAGGCGCGTAGCCAGCCGCGGTAACAATACGTCTCGCCAGCTAATTATCTTAATTACCGTCCCTGTGCACCCTTCCTGTCGCGCGCGGAGCCACGTGATGCGGCCTGCAGATACCTTATTAACACCTTCCCAGAGACTGCGGGTGTTCGGAGAAGCAAGGGACGTGGTAGAAGGTGATAAAGAATATACGAGTGAGTGTGTATGAATAGCCCGGTAGGGCGAAGTATACGTGTGTAGGTGTAACGTACCTTCACGAAGAAATTATACTTGTTTCGTAACCGTTATATATTATTAATGAGCGGCGCGCGCGAGTCCCAAATGAAACGTTAATAAGCTGTCCTTTCTTTCGTTGAAAGCGCGTTCGAGCGTGATGAATAATTTATACGTGTACACATACGTGTATATATTCCTAGTTTATATCATATCCCTCGGAACTGAAAACGTTCTCAGAGCGGGAATATGTAATGCGCGCGTGCACACGTAGAAAAATACATACTGCATTCAAATAAATGCTACCTGTTTCAAATATTTCCATAAGTCTATATATCCGTAAGAGAGTCTATCATGAGAGTTTATCAAATTTATTTGAAATACATTCTGAATCCTGAAGTTTAGCATCTCAATCAAGAATATTTTGTAATAAAAAAAAACTCGGTTTACTTGTTGCATGGAGTCGAGTCAACTCTTTCTTCGATGAAGTTCTATAATATTCTTGTAAAGAAGATAAATTTTATTTTTGAGTACATGATAGTGAGCTTTCCTTGAATCTGTCATGAGTACATTCTAAGATTATTAATCAAGAAAATATTCTTCGCTGAAGATAACTGTCAAAAAAGAAAGAAAGCAAACCAAGTAATCCTTTGCTTGTTTTTCAGGTTTGGACCGCATCTTCCTTGTGTTCCAACGGTTCGTTCCAACATTTCAGTTCATTTTTTCAGAAAGCAGGGCGATCTGAAACTCTTCATGTTCCTGAAACTTTACTCAAAGTTTCAGGTCGCCGTGCTCTGTGAAAAAGTGAATTGAAATGTTCACGAAACATTGGAACCAAACACAAGGAAGACGCGATCCAAGTCTGGAAAGCAAGCAAAGTATTGGACAACATCGCGCAAATCCAAAATATCAAACTAAATAATCGTTTTCCTTAGCAATAGAACAATATTTTTCTATGTGTACGGTATCGATGAATCACACGAAATAGAATAGGTACATGCGTGTACGTAACTTTTTCGGGGATAAATCCATTATAAATCAGACGAGAATTGTTCTATTTTAAAGTGAAAATAAACATGACTGTAATTGCGTTTGTTGTGAAGAGATTTCTCTATTTCTTGTGGACATTTGTGGTGAACGTTTATTCGCAGTAACGTTCGTTATCGTGCTTTGTCGACAATGTCGGCAATCAGAAAAAGAAGTCGAACGGGTCTAAACATACACACATAGTACTCAGTTATTCATGAAGGGATTAAAAAATCAAACGCGCCGAATCGTAATGCGCAGTGAACGGTCGACTGAATCGTGCCGAGTGAATGATCTATCAGCATTCCTACGGCACGGCAATCGCGATAACGTTATAGTGTCGCGCGGATAACACTAAATGCCATTAGCGTATTAAGCCCGACACTTATCAATAAATCGAGCGTAATCGATTACGCGCGAGCGCGCAGAGATTTGTACGCGTCCGTCGCGCACGCATCGTCTCGACATGCGACAAATATCAATAAATTATCATCTCCCAACATCGCCGCGCTCGCAGCCGGTTGAACCGCTAATTCGGAACTGGTTTAGTGGCGTAAAATGTAAAACGTGCTGCGGAACGCGCAGCACGAGAGTGTAATAACGTAATAACCTAATAACAACCGTCGAGTATCAACAAGATACGAGGGACATATCGTGGCAGCAGCTGGCCATGCTGACAGTCGCGTTAAATGAACACGCGTTACAAAAATGCTCTCATGAGTTTCTCAGATAGAAAAGTTCCCAAATTGAAATTTACGTTTTTTCACCGAATATTGTTCGATTTCATTTCGCGACTATTGGCGCTGTACGCGCGTTGAGTAACACGTCGCGTAACATTATCACTCGAAAATTATGATATCAATGCATTAATTTACAGATATGTTGAGCGACTATTTTTAGGAAAAATCGCGGCCTACGTTTCTTATTACAAAGTTACAAACATTTAAATATTTCTTCTAAAAAGTCTTGCTATTGGTACTTTATGAATTAATGCATTGAGATAAAAAATATCTAAAACTTCTCGTAAATATTTATTTGGTCAGTACTAACTATATATTTACTGAAATCTAAATTCTTTTTTATTCAAATATCATAAGTAATCAGTTTCATAAGAAACTAAGGTTTTCTCGAGGTTTTAAGAAAATGTATATTTTTCCTTATTTAAAACAATTTTATATTGGTATAAGTTTAAATATATATATATACTGTTAGTACCCAAGAAATAAATATTTACTAAATTTCAAACATTTTTGCTCTCAGTGCGCATTGTCAAAAAAGTATAATCTCATCTTTAGCAAAATCCTCTTTATACATGTCCTCAAGAGGATTCTTCAGAAAAATCAAAAGGGAAATATTAAAAGTATAAGATAATTATACTAAAAGTATAAGATAATTATAATATTAATATTAATATCAGAATTAATAAGATAATCAATAAGAAGATATTCTAAAACTCAAAAAAGAACTCTATTTGCAAGGTGCTATTTCTTATAGTCCCACGAAAACCAAAAACTTTTACCGAAAGAATTTTCCTTTTTTAATGAAAAAGAATAACATTATGCTTAGCATATTTTCTTGTTGGGATTTTAGAAGTATCCTCTTGAAGCCGTAAGAATGAGATCCTTTGGGCGATCGAACTTTGTAATAAGACATGCAGACCGCGTTTTGTCCGTTCTCAAGCAAAGTCGTCTGTGAAATAATGCATCGATGTTATCGTCGCGTGCGTTTATAAAAATCCGCCCAATAAAACGCGCGTTCAGTTATCTAACGTGTTCAGCAACCCGCTAACGATTCACGCATCATCAACTGGGAGCTGATCCGCGAAGTGTAAAAGACGCTGTGTGGCCGACGAAGGGGCCACCATCGCGTGGATAACGGTGCCACATGTTACCTATGCATCGCTCGACATTGTCTTACAGTTACAACGACACGCGGGAAATGTATCGTCGCGCCGTCATCTACATTAACAATGGCGCGATACGCGGCATTATTCTTATACATCGCGAGACGCACGTCGGGGACGCGACGCATGCATATTCGAATTGTACACACCTAACGGTGCACTTGACGAAATGCGTCACCCATTTTCTAAGGCAGCTAGAGTTCGTCGAAGATTTCGCCCGCCGCCAAGTGCAACCTCGCGAACAGACAATGTGCGAGACGAAAGAGCGCGCCAAGTCGAGGTAAAAAGAAAGGAAATCTGCAAATTTATTACCAGGAAATACGGGTATCCCGTAGGATAATTTGCGCCGGGTGAGTAAGTGAAGTTTCTCCTGAATGAAGACATGAGAAATAGTCGGAATGCAAGCGTGACGCGTTACCGGCGATAAATTGCGATTTATGAGTTACCGCACATGCCCGGGTCGTCCATTGGCTGCGTATCGTTTGCCCACTATCGACCGGCACTTAACACCGTTAACTAAGTGCGGGGGCCGCGGCCAAGTTTTTCTCAGGAAAAAGCGAGGAACGACAGGAACAAAAAGAAGCGCGGCATGATCTCGCGAGTCTGGGCGGGAGCGGAAGAGGAGCGCGCCGCGCTCTTTCGCGGGGTCAGACGATAACATCGGCGGTGCGCGCATCGCGCCGCGATTAAATCTCGTTTATTGCTCGTTCCCGCGATAGGGTCTCCGTAAATTGCCCGGCTAGTAGCTCTAATTACTGGTGGTGGTATTGCGCCATGGACAGAGCGGTGTCGAAGCGCCGCGGAACATGTCTTCGTGCGCAGCGTCGTGCATCATGCAATTATGCGCCGCGGCTTTTTAACGCAAGTCCGGCAGATAATTGCGAGTCTACAACGTTCTGTCCTGCTAACTACGTCGAGATGCAAGCACAATACGATCGAGAACCGCAGTTACGATTACGGGATGTCATCTTATCGTTCTCTAAGAGTGAGGTTAAAATGTCAATGCATGTATCTAAACCTGAATCTTCGTATTATTTTGGTCTGTAAATGCGAATGTTAAAAACATTAAAATGTATACATTGCATATATACATGTATTCTATGTTAAAAGTTTAAAAACCGAAACGATAAGAATGTCCAGGATTAAATCAAGGAATTGGTACTTTTATCTTAAATTGATACTTTTATCGTTCTCTAAGAGTGAGGTTAAAATATCAATGCATGTATCTAAACCTGAATCTTCGTATTATTTTGGTCTGTAAATGCGAATGTTAAAAACATTAAAATGTATACATTGCATATATACATGTATTCTATGTTAAAAGTTTAAAAACCGAAACGATAAGAATGTCCAGGATTAAATCAAGGAATTGGTACTTTTATCTTAAAGACCGTTAGTCTCGCAGAATTAGCGTGTATGAAAAATTTCATCCTTCTATAACCTTTAATGGATAAATTTTGCGTCAAATCAGCAAGGGTGGTAAAAATGAACTATAGAATTACTCTCTGTATTCCTTGAAGTTGAGTCGCATTTAAAACGAGTGAAAAATAGCAGTATTTTCACACGAGAATCGATAGTGAAGATAATTTATCAATTATCTTTAGACTCCTCAGAGTTCTTTTGGAGTTTCACGAAAACTTATAGCTAGGACTAGCATTTTTCAATTATCTTTGGAATGCTTAGAAACCTTTTAGAGTTTCACGAAAATTTATATCTAGGACTAGCTTTTTTCGATTATCTTTGGGCTCTTCAGAATCCTTCTGAGATTTCACGAAAATTCATATCTAGGAGTGGCGGTCTTTAACAATGTCTCGTCAGTACGTAGCCGTAGAGATCATCGGGAAACGATTATTCATCGATTCATCGTGCCTTTTTCGGCACACATCGCTCCTCACTCTAGAATCGCCGATCTACGCTGCAAACTACGCTGATGTACACGAATCGCGACACGCGGCTTTCCGCGTATCCTTCGACTGCGCGAAACGAGTCGCAGCTATGCGCATAATTAGCCCGCTGTCGCCTTAATTGATGCGACAACGAGCGCGTGGTGCACGTACAAGGCGATCCGCTCCACCGAGCGGCGCGATCGAGTCCAATATTAATATTCATCCGCACGGGATGACGTGGAGCACGTGCACGTGCAATGCAATGCAAGTCCGCGACGTAAGCGCAGCGCAGCGCAATGCACGCGCAATTCGGACGGCCAGCGTTATAATAGACCTGATTAACGTCGCGACGCGTAGCACACACGCCCCGACACTCGCTCGAAGACGACTCTCGCCGCTCATTTTCATGCGGGTCAACTATTTTTATCCCGCCGCGCGACACTGCCCGGCCGTTGTCCATTCGACGTCTCTCTCTCCTTTCTCTCCGTCGCACACACGCTTCTGTGTGTTCGCAAGAATCTCGCATCTGCATATTTCGGGGAGCAGCTTAAAGGGATTGAACGGGGCTCTGTGTCCCGTTTCGCCGCCCGTCGCGGGAACGACTCGCTGCAAAATCGCGATTCAGACGCACGACGCGTGTATGATTACCTCGTTGGTCGTTAATTTCTCGTCGGAATTACATCTTCGCGCAACCTCAAACGCGAGAGACAACCGTTACATCGTTACTAATAACACTCGGCTGACCCGTCGCGTTCCAGGTAGCATCGATTACCAGGTTGAACCCATTACCGGCCAATTAGAATAGCAGGTAACGGGTTTACTAAGAGGGTAGATTTTACCTGGAAGAGACGAAACAACCGTGCCTAAGGCGTATCGTTAGCCCGGCGCACGCGGACGGTTACTCTCTCGGGACGAGCTCCGTGTCAAAAGATGTACAAAATATAATTTCCCAGAGTATCTGTTTGTTGTACATAAAGTACAACATATTAGGGTGAGAATTAAACACATTATCACAACTCGCTGGAGTAGATTTACTCGTTTCTCAGAGAAAACATGGTCAGCTTTCTTTTCAGATCTCACATGGTATTAACAATCCGAATTATATTCTTACGCAAAAGTTCCAGTTAAGGCGTGTTATTGCGAGCCGAAATGAATGGTACTTAAAGTTTGCACGAAGAGAATAGTAAAAATTATTATAGAATTTTGTAACCGGAGAATGGATTGACATTCTGCAATAATTGGCTGTCTTTTTATTTCATATGTGTTACTTCTTTATTCAAAGAATTCAAATATGTTATTAAAAATTTGCCATATTTCTTGAAATTTACTGTGCTTCTTAGCAAGATAGACCTCACTAACAGTCTGTACTTACATTATTAGAAACACAATGGAATTAAAAGAAATTTATTTAGAAAAAAAAATTATTATATTCTCTCCGTACAGAAACTAGAGTCTATTATTAACCTTTGGAAGACCGGAAGCCGATATATCGGCGCGACGGCGGTGTCAGCTTTTTCCCCCAATTCAATCCAATGACATTGACCAAAAAATTCTAGCTCTTAAAATAAAAAAGTCGATAAAAAAATAGCCGGTCCTCAAAAGGTTAAAAAGTATAGTCCCTTTAGTATCTTGCTAAAGAGTTATATTCTGCTAAGGAACATAATTTACTATGTTCCCTCGCAAGATAAAGTCTAATTCTCAACTAACAGCCTATTCCTACACTATTAGAAAACACGATAAAATTGAAAAACACTTGTACTAAGAAAATAAGAGTCTATCCGCGTAGCGAAGTGCAACTCGCGCACAATGTGTTGTCTCGTTACTTCAGTCGGGACGTGACGTCGGGAATTGTTTACATAGAATATTGGCGCGAGTAAATCTAATTTTTTCCAAGACTCATCCCATTTCTTTGTGACTTTCGCAACAGACGACGATTTTCGTCGTCGAGGAAAATCTCGCGCGACGGCCAAGTGAAACGCATGCACGCCCACGAATACGAACGCTCGACTAATTAAGCGTGTACATTCTTACTGCTTGCGATGCAAGAAAGTATCGCATCGAATTATTAACGTGGACTGTACGGTTCACTTGTCGCTATCATGGCACGGTGGCGATCTAAATCCGCTTGATCGAATAGCTGCCGGACCGTTTCAATTGTTATCTTACTTAATGTGACGTGGAGATTATTCCGCTCACTTGCGCCTTTAGGAGACTTACGTAACAACCTCTGCTACACGGAAAAGAAACATCTCGGTTCATCCGGAGAAAAAAATCTCGGTTTGTGTAGCTGATTCTCTGTCTGGGGTCCAGACGAGAACTATGTTGTAGGAACAAAAAGATCCTTGTAGCAGATCTCTATTCAATATCAATTCGTCCTTAGTTATCTCAACCGAGCTTTTATAGGGACAGAAAGATTCTTGTAACAGATTTCTACTCAGACTCAGAATTGTTCTTGGTTATCTTAACCGAGGTGTAATGCAACTACATATTTTCGATCGCAGTAACAGAGATTTCTTATCATTGAGTTTTTGTCTGCCCCCGTCTATATTCAATTACACGAGCCGAGATGTAACTGAATGGGGATCAAAAGATAACTCGCTGACAAGAAATGGTATCTCTGTTACCGTGACCGAAAACACTCAACTGAACATTAAGCTACTCTGAAATTTCATTAAGATAACTGAGAGAACAATCGACTAAACATATAATTCCTACAAGAATCCTTTTATTCTTACAAATCATTTTTCAGTCAGGCAAAGGAAAATTCGGTTACACGGATACACTACAGAGTTGTTTTTTCCGCGTATCCATTGGAAAAAAAATTGTACATCTCCTTAACGCAAATAACACTAATATCTTTATACTCGTGTCTCAGTAAATTCAGTGTATGAGTCACGTCACTAAATATCTAACGACGATGTGTTGCGTCTTATCGCAGTTGCGAAAAGTTTGTCGCAAACAACGCGAACATTCGCACTCGCTGATCGCGAAGGAGACTTCGTAATTCAAGAAGAACAACCATGTCGCGCGTCCCGAAGTGAATGATCGATGAATGGCCACGATTTGATGGATGACTCTGTAAGCGCGCCGCGATAGAAACATAATCTACGAATTCGCTTAACTCGACTGTTAATCTTCCGCGTACCTTCCCCGATTTATTGTTTGACGCGCGCAACGAGAGTACGGGAGATTTATCGTCCTTGCGGCTGAGTGAACACGAATAAATAAATTTCCCGGCGTTTGTTTACCCTGAAGACTTTCTAAGGAGTGTCGGTGCCGCGTTCTCCTGAGCGTGAATACGAAGTGATGTCATACAGGCGTTGCACCTTACCCGCGCACTCGTCGGCCAATGACTGTAACGTACTGTAACGTTGGCGAGGAACTTAGGGATGATCTCATTGGACACTGGCGCGAGTGAACGATGTCAAAGGCCGCGCTACTTGATTCATGTTAATCCAAGGCTGACGCAGATAAAACGCGGAACCCTCGGCCAATACTAACCGCCTGTGATTGCTCGGCGTTTTACCACAAAGTGTTTATGGGTGACCGACAAGTGTCTCACGGAAATTCTCAAGGAGAGAAAATAACTCGACAAAAATCTCGATTTATGTAACTAGACAAGGAACAGATGAAAATTCGACGAGGAGAAATGATATCTCTGCTGCTGCAATCGAAAACATTTATCTCAGCATTCAATTGCATTAAAACTTGCTTGTGGTAACAGAAAACAATTAACTGAATAGAAAGCTCCTAACGGAGTCTCTATGTCCTCACAACCGAGTTTTCCGTTCGGCCCTTATTCTCTCTTGGCGACAGAAAATTCACACTAACAGAGTTGTTTCTTGTTTTCACGGAGGAATTCTTCCATGCAGGTATCTACTACGCCAAGGATTATCGTTTTTGGAACGGAATCAAAATAGGAACTAACATAAGAGTCCATTAGTATCCTAAGAACAAAGAATCACTCGGAATTTCGAACCGAGATCCATCATGGCGAGAGATCTATGAGCGCACTTTGCAGGTCGTGGAATGCCAGCCGGGGACAACACCGCATACGAAATGCAGCGCGAATGACCTCCGACCTGTCGCACGAGCCTCGAATAACTCGAGGGAACCTCAACTTTCTTTCGGGCGCTTCTCAAATTTGCTCTTCGCGTGTTATTTCGAAGGCTTAGACTGAGACGTTCGATCGAATCAAGTTCCATCTACGCTAACACTCAAGAATCGTCGCTCGCTCGCACGGGCCGATTTACGCCCAATTTATGTACCCCGTCGGGCTCTCCGAGGCATTTTGTTGGTCATAAATCGATTAACCATCCGAGAGAAACGTCACTGGAGATAACCGGGCGTCGCGTAACGAGGAGCATTGAGTGAATCATCGAAAGTGGCTCGGTTTCACTGGTCACGTACTCGTAAGTTATTCCGCGGTCTGGCGTGGACCACCCGTGAAAGCGAGCGTGCCGCAGCTCTCGGGGGATGGCTCGGCAAGAATCTGGTCGTGTTGATTCATCGGATTTAAAATGCCTATGTCGTATACACGACAACGAACAGCGCTGTAATCGATCGCGTGTTCTACCACAAGCAGTCACAAACAACGGACGCGGAAATCTCAAACTGCGGAATCTCAACGGCACGCCCCCGCTGTTGAAAGAAGTCCTAAATAATCAGCGGATGCCTCATAAAATCGGCAACGAAGCACGCCCTTTTCTCAATATCGAGCCGAAAGCTTCGAGGCTTTGAGGAGACGCTGTGCTCAATCTGCATAGAGACATTCGAGAGCTACAAGCTTATTTATTTTACCGCTCCGTTTCGGATATCATGTCCCGTCGTTAGATCACTTTCACGGTCACGCGGGACACGTGTTTCCAATTTTCTACTTCTCAGTCCTACTGACTGGATTTTTCGATGAAATATCTTATTTCTACCGAAATAACTGTTTAGGACAGAAACGCTCGTGTAGAGTTTTTCCCAGCATTTTCTTAGCGAAAGTATCGAGTCGCGTGAACGTTAACTGCCGACCGAGCGCACCTTGTTAACCTCACAATTAGTATGAACCCAATTAAGCGAGCTTCATACATTACGAAGTCAGGGACGTGGGACGTGACACTACGCGAATTTCGAAACCGTGCCGTAATCGACACGTAAACAGCTCAAGGAACGTCGCCGATGACGTTATCGCGCGAAATTAACGGGAAGATGTCCGTCGCAAATCTGGCATGCGCCCTGGAATTCGTCGAATTGCTGAAATGAGAGAGAGAGAGAGAGAGAGAGAGAGAGAGAGAGAGAGAGAGAGTAGAGAGGGGAAGAGAGAGCATTACTCATGACGTAGTCACTCAGGCTCGAGAGGAAGTACGTTTTTCATAGTACGTCATCGCGGAAAATAGACGCGATCTTTTTGACGCTCCCTCTCTCTTTCTGCCTCTTTCTCGGCCTAATTTTCAGGCCTTTCAGGCCTAATTTTCCTCCTCAGGGTTACGTATCGTCGAGATAAACCGATGTCGGATAAGTCAGTCGGCCACCAACTTACACATGTCGCGCGAGTTGGTCTTGAAGCAGCCGGCGAGCTCTTAGATTTATGTCCCGACGCGACATCGACGTATGTCAAACAAATCATAATAGACATATGGACGAGGTCAATGGTCAGAGAGACGTCACGTCGCGCAAGATATTAGCCAATTACCTCGCGTCATTATCGATGCTTCCAGCGATTTCAACGAAAATTTATTCCCAGCCCGTTGCCCTACAGTGAGAGAAAAAATGGTCGGTCAAGGTAAAATTACAGTTATTTTTAGTCCCAACTGTACTCTTTGCAGTAAAATAATAATAATAATATACATATAAGATTATTATCACAAACATTATATGGTAGAATTTAATAAAAAATAATTTCCTTGGCCATAATTTATAGTAATTATTTTTCTGTGTGTGATTATAAGATATAAATACCAAACATTGTTTTCTCAGTATATACATGAGCTGTATATATACGAGCTGCTTTCGAAAATATTGATGTATAATTCGCCAATTTATCGCGTTCGCGAATTCGACTGATGTCCGTCGTTAAAATGGAACTTATCCCGAGTTAAAATTTTCATCTTTCCTTTGACTTTCTTCTTAATGTTCCATTTGACACCTACTACTCTGAAGCTTACATCGACCACTTTTGTTTCCATTCAACCTACGGATTTTTCAGCCGAGAAACCCTCTTTAGAACCTACTAATGGCATTGTTTTACCATTTAGAGACGAGAGTAGGACCGTTTCCACGGGTATCAAATATGCACTGATCCTTCAGAATACAAAGATTTGAGGAAGTTCAGGTCGAGAATGGGGCTCAAATTTCGACTCGGGATTTCGGGATGTTACAAAAAGGAATGGCTTCCAATAATAACGACATTTTACGATGGACAGAGGAGCGATTGTAATCTAAATGCCAAGAAATCTTCAACGGGGAACTTGTGACACGACGTCGACGTTATTTATAAAACGTCTCTCAGCCGGAACTTCATTTCTCAATATTTTGACCGCGGAGCACGCCGACGTCCCTTACGAGACGAATAACACTCTTTCGGGTACTTTCATCTCGAGAGTCTGCTTTGGGCCGGTGCCAGTTTCTGTGATAGAAAGAACTTTATTTTCGGTGGCAGCCCCGATAAAAATATTCGTCGTGTCCGCGAAGAGCGAGGACACCGATTCCGCGCCCGAAACTTCGGCTTCCATCGATTTTCCATTAGACACCGTCGACTTCGCGATTTACACCTGACGCGAATAAAGCGACATTTTAATATAATCGCATGAATATCACCCGACGGGGAAAATGGCCAGAGAACGCTAATAAATCGTTCAGCTTAGAAAGGCCAAGGAATTATCGCTTGAGCCGACTTCCAGCCAATGCAATGACGATAGCAATAACCATGTAAGCAATTAATACGTCTTGCGTGAACGGCGAAATATTAATTACGGAAGCAGATATTATCGACTGCGCTTTTTTTCACCCCGCTTTTCGTTGCAACGCGTAAATGAACGAGAGAAACCGCAACCTTCTAGGTTGCAAAGGTAACGATGACTATTTGTAACCACCGCGAGATACCATCACAACTATTTATTCTATTCCTCATACAAACTGATCGCGCTAATTCGCGCATTGTACCGATTCATACACGTTGCCGCGTATTCACAATTCTCCAGTTGGAAACGTGCAATATTGTATTGCAAGGAAAGGCCCATTAAAATGTGTAATATCTTGATACAAAAAAAGCGCAATGTTTCAGAAAAATACACGAAGGAAATGTTATAGCAAAAAATACGTAAGAATTATATTTCTTTTTTACAACGCTTTTCTCTGTAAAGTTTCTCTGTAAAGTTCGACTATACTGAAATTGCAGTATAAATAAATAAACATATAGTAATTTGGCTATTTAGTACATGATATAAAAAAATATTCAAGTAATTACGACAATTGTAAATATTCGTTGTCCAAATTCAAACGTATAACATTTTCAGATAAATATGTAGCAATTTCGGTAATAATTCTGCACAGACCGAGATTACACGATGATTTGGTTGTAATTTTCGCTACAATCTTTTCTTCGTGTACGGTTAATTACTTGACAAAGTAATTGTACGTAGGTCCTGCCGATAATTAAAAACGTGATTGATCGTCCCAAGTCGAAATTTTGACTCCATGTCAAACCTTGAATTCTACAGTAAAAGCTAAATTAGCAAAGTAAGTTTAATTCTAATAATATAATTTACTCTTACTTTGATTCTGATAATATTCGAAATTTCTCTTTCTTTAGCGTCAAAATAGGTATTGAATAGAATAGTGAGGCTGAAATCAATCAATAGGATCAATATTTCGATTCGAGTAGGTTAAATCAAGTATCAAAACAGATTCATGTAGATTTTAGAATATCAAAATAGATGTTGAATGGAATAGTAGGGCTAAAAGTAGAATGAAAATTTCGACTCGGGGCAATTGGTATTCGCGTCAATTGAACCGGTGGGCGCGCGGTCATTCGCAAAAATAGCGCTAACCCATTGCGATGGGAATCATGACTCGTCTATAGTCTGGCCTTCCATGTCTAATGCCATCGACTCGCGGTAGCAGACAGCCTGGCAGCGACTCGACTCGACTCCTTTCGCGGAAGGAAAGAACAGCATTTCGTATTGCGATCACACACGCGTCGGTCTACCATTCTCTCTGTGCTGCACTGCACGTTCTGCATTTTCGTCGCGCACGAGCGTTATGTCGCGTTCAAGAGTGGTAGCCGGAAAGCAGTTGATCTCTCATAGTAGTTACCGCGAATGAAACATCGAACTTTCCCTCATCCAATCGCGCTATCGTGATATCGAAATCAATTCTCAACTAGATAAGCCTTATCTCACTAAATAAAAAAAGAAAAGAAGAAAGCGCCAATTTTAGCGCCCGTTCTAGTCGGAGATACTCTGGCGTCAAATAATAACGTTGACCGCCTTTTTATACGAAAAATATGATTTAATCCGTCACTACGAATCGTTCTTTCTCTCTTTCTCTCTCTCTCCCCGCGTTGGACCTATCTGAGTTATGAGCCTAATGTAGGAAGAAGATTGGACGCTTTATCAGCATGGGAGAAGGAAAGTATCTCCCGGTCGTAAAATCGTACCCAATATGTCAATGTAACGTCTTCGGCTCGATGGGTGGCCGTTACCATTGTTTTGTTTACTTATTTATATTTAGCGCGAAGATCGCCTATCTGGAAACGTGATCGATTTGCCTTCGGTCTTGCTGCATTGTCTTGCGCAGCGATTCTATCTGATGCACGAATATTAATTCAATCGGATACACGCCGTAGGTGCGCGCTCGCATTATACTCTTAGCACACTAAGAGAAAAAAAAATAATTCAACTAAAATTGTAGTTACTTCGGGTCCCAACTATATTTTTTATAGTAAAATGGAAACAGTAATATATACGTATAAGATTATCATCACTAATATTATAGTAGAATTTAATAAGAAAATACTTTTTCCGACCATAATTTGTAGTAATCATTTATCTATTGTCCGAGTCGAAATTTTGGTCCTATGTTAAATCTTGAATTCTAAAATGCAATAGGAGTGATGTTAGCAAAATAAGTTCTAATAATGCAGTTCAAAATTTAATTCTAATAATGCAATTTATCCTTATTTTGACTCTGATGATATCCGAAATTTTCCTTTTCATTTTCTTTAGCGTCAAAATAAATTGTATTATAGGTTTCAGAATATCAAAGTAGGTGTTAAATGGAACAGTGAGGTTGAAAATCTTTCAGCCTCAAACGAGATCAAACTTTCGACTCAGACGTAGTTACAAATATACCAAACATCTTTTTTTAATACAGTATCCAAGAGAGAAAAAAAACGCGGGTATTCGAGGCTCGTCATCGTCCGAGTGACGAGATTGTACGAAGCATTATCGTAATTATCGTACGCCATACGGGCGTAAAAAAGCAAGATAAGCGATTCCATTAGTGTATCGCTCGTATACGACGTCTACTCCTCGAGGAACCATATAACGAGATGAAAATTGGAAGAACTCCAAAATTGATACGTTGCTATAAGCAATAAAAAATTTTTTTAAATAAACTTAAAAAAGTCTTAAAAGTCCGGAAAAAGATGAAATAATTTTTAATCAATACTGCTATATGTACCAACAACTCTATCCTGTCACTCCAACGACACTAATAGTAACGGTATTAGTTTCAAAATCGACACGAAAACTTGATTAATTGAATCAATATTCAAACTTGTGTTTTTTTTTATTGTTTATCTTCCTACAGTTATATAATTTATTATCTATCTAACTTGTCTTTCTCATGTCAATTTCTACTATCGTTAGAATACGAGGACAGGATTGTACACGCACACAAGAACATTGATACAAAATTATTTATACCTTCCAGAACCTTCAAAGTTTCTCAAGATGGTTTTTTCTAAGTTCTTATTTTATACTTTTTAATTATATATTAAAAGTTTGTTCTTGAAATTAATTAAAAAAAAAAAGAATATATTTGATAGGATAACAAATCAAATTTTTCTTTATAAAATTGTTATTTCCATAATTTTGTGTTTTGTTACATAATTCTCTGTTAAACCACTCATAAAACAATTCTAGAATAAAAATAGTATTTGTACTGCGCGCAGTGAATGAAAAAATTAAAAAAAAAACATAGTATTCTGAACTCTCTCTTTTTTTTCGAGAGATTACATGCGAATACGTTTGCAATATTTCCGGGCGGTTCTATTTCATTAGAATCGTGCCAACGTGAAACGAGTAAAATCCCGGAAAATATCCGAAAACACGGGAAACGTAGGCGGTTACTCGCGAATTTTCACGAAAGCCGCGCACGATGCTCGTCCGCGTTGGTTTACATTATTCGCTGCAACGAAAATTATGCAAATCCGACTGTGCGAAGCGGAGCAACTCCCAAACCCGCATTTCCATACGAGAAATTATTGCGACAGGACTCGTGCGTCGCCACACCACCACCGGAATTTTTGGGTGGTCCGCGTAGCTATAGCGCGATGGGCGAACCTAATATTTAATAACAGGAGATGCACTAATACTTCTTAATGCCCAGCGCGTTGCAACTCACTGCATCCTTCGGGGCGCCCGAAACGCCCCGGCGTTTCACTCAGTCTCTCTCTCTCTCTCTCTCTCTCTCTCTCTCTCTCACTCACTCTCACTCTGTCGCACACCCTCGGGCGGCAAGCTCGGCTTTACACCTTCGGACATTCCCTCGCCCGGTCTTCTAATTTGTAACTACATCCGTCGCGCACAACGTCCGACTGGAAACACCGAGCATTCCCATTCGGCCG
This sequence comes from Odontomachus brunneus, assembly GCF_010583005.1. Lineage (NCBI taxonomy): Eukaryota > Metazoa > Arthropoda > Insecta > Hymenoptera > Formicidae > Odontomachus > Odontomachus brunneus. Next base: position 572,430 of record NW_022639468.1, on the reverse strand, counting down.
GTTTTTTACCGCCTGCGTTTACCTGCCGTCTCGCCGCGAAAGGTAAATCCGCTTTACGCGGTCGCAAATATTGTGGCAGGCGCTATGCCGTCGCTACCTGCCAGTCGTCGTCGTCGTACGCGCGACATCCGCGTAATTAACGTGTAATAGCGTAATGGAGTACGGATGCAGTGGTAGTGGACAAAGGCGCGTGTGAATTACGTGGGTTTACGAGTGCTTTCGCACTTTTTTCGCACAAGCGTTTCGCGAGGTAACGCATTTGCATAAACACCGCACCTGCGCGTCCTGCATCTACGTTTGCTTCGTTAGGTCGAGAGACCGCTCCTAATTAAGTCTCGATTCGAGAGTTACATTGCGAATGTCTTCGACAAACACTTCTCACGCGCTTCGCTGCGCCATTCGCGTGAAACGCAGAGGAAGAATGACATATTGATGTGAGTTGAGCACAAGTCCCATTTAAATTCCTATAAATTTCCAGCGATTTATGTCGTTACGTATATTTTTCCTGTCTACACATGTAAACCGGATTGTATTATAAAATACGACCGCAGTGAAAATCACCGCGACACATTGGCCTATATGCATATTCAATTGCGAGCAGCCTCGTAAAGTTATGCGAGGTGTCGAAAGCGACGGCACAACGAATATCCGTAAAACGGCGTGAACGTTGAAAGCTTTTCTACACTTGAGCTTTTGAGATATATTAGAAGGTCGATCTTCACTCTGATGTATCATTCATCATGCAAACAACGATTCATATCGAATCCCGTCGCATTTTTATTTCAATAAAAGAGACAAAGCACGATAATACCTGTAATGTGTGAAGCTCATGAAACTCTTTCATTTCGCGCTTCCTGACTTTTGTGCAGTAAAAGAATTTTTTTCTCAACTAAAGAGTCGTATCTTTTTTATTAGTATATATATATATATATATATATATATATATATATATATATA